>NW_027107593.1:0-37300 GCF_000696795.3 Halyomorpha halys | reverse complement strand
TATATACCCTCATACGTTAAATTTTATATTGCCGCTCCAGAAGAATAATGACAGTACTGTGAAATTCGCTTGATTGTCTTGAGGGCTCACAATTGCATTTACTATATGTTTGTAAATCGATATATTTCCAAATTCGTCCCTCGGCAAAATTTTAAATGCAACTATTATGACTTACAAACATCTGGTAAATGCATTTTTTCAAATTATTGAATTGCAATTAAAATTATTGATAGCGTGATTGTAATTTTAAATAGTAGAAGATAGAAAGTGTTGTCGTAGGGTTCCATGATACCAATGCCTTCTTCATAATTAACTTGGAGCTAGGGTGGGGAGAAGAGAAATCAACTGGAGCGGAACTGATTGAGGTTCAACTAGGCGCCATAGCAATTATATCAACCACAATTACATGACAATTATATTATTGAATTATGTATGCCAACCACAATTATTGTCATTAAAAACAAGAATCACGGACGGTGTTTCATTTTAATTTCAACCTATGTGCATTGTTCCCATAACTGACCACAATCTGGACCCTCATCACTACATTCAACTTCTTGCTTTCTTCATACTTCATTATATATATATCTTTGGCAGTATTAATATTTTAGAGCTGATAGGTTTTAAAAAACACAAAACTTCTGTAATATTTAAATTGATTTTTCAACCTATTAATTTTTTTTAGATCCTTATATTGCATATAAATTTATTTTCGGTCGTGTTAATTTCGAATTCATGTTTTGACGGAAATAGCCATTTTGAACTCCCTGAGTTCAAATAACCAAGTCTCACAAAATGGTCTCTGTATGTTGTTGTTTTTTTTGAGGAGGGTCGGTGGAAATCTACAAAAGACATGGATAGACCCGTACGATATGTGGGATTTTTATCCACTAAAGCCCTACACACAATCGTAAGTAATGTGTAATGTCTCATTAGAAATATAAAAAGTTCTTAAAAAATTTGTCTGAGTTTTTTGGATCGGAATAATTTCATTTTGTCCGATATTTAACTTTTTTTCTGTTTTTCAAATAAAGTTCATATAGTTAGTTGAGTTTTTCTTTTACATCTTATGTGGTTTACCCATAAACTAGTCTTTTGTCTAATTAGAGCCCAATCTAGCAGACATAGACAAGCAACTCTTAAAGGTCAGAGCACAGCCATTCTGACACTCCAAGAAATAAGTCTTCCACTGAAAAATGAAATATTAGGTAGTTGGCAAGCCATGTAGAATGAAAGTCCTCCAAGCAAATTAAAAACAACTAAAAAAATAACTAAACCACATCTAACAAATAGCAGGGAGGAGGTCGCAATAGCTAGATTGAGAATAAGTCTTACAAATACCACTCATTTATACATGATCAATAAGTAATCATCACCAAAATGTCAATATCGTAATAGACACTAAAAGTCAGTCACATCTTTCAGGAATGTCATTTCTATGCTGCAGATTTGAATAGATTAGTAGTGAGATCAGGTATATCGGAGGCCCTGAATGATATAAAATTGGTATTGATTTTTTTAAGAAGGAATAACCTGTTAAACAAGATATAAACCTAAATCTAAACACATTTAAATATCTCATAAAAATGCACATTAAAATAATCATCTATATCAAATTTGAAGAGTTCTGAATCTTCGGATTGAAATAAATAAATAAAAAATAATGTTGAAATAAAATAACTTATATCCAATTTAAGTCTCAAAACACTCTTTATTTCTTTAAAAGTCCAATGTTTCAGGCAATTTAGACATCCTTAAGGGCAATCTTAAATACAAATTTATACAATAATTTAAAAACTTATTGCAGGCTATTCCACCCAGTTCATCATTTTCAGCCCAATTTATCCTATTTTATCACTCTCCACATTCATATCAAAACCTTTAATTACTAATCAATTTAATACTATTATACTTTGTTATCACAATATTATCATATTGTTAAATTGATTCCTAATTAAAAGTTTTAATATTAATGTGGAATTATATAAATGAAAAAATAGGGTAATTTTAACTGAAATTGATGACCTGGGCAGAATAGCTTACAATAAGCTTTTAAATTATTGACGTGAGTGTAAATTTGTATTATTGTAAGATTGTCCTTGAGGATGGTCGAATCGTTGGACTTTTAAAGAAATAAAGAGTGTTTTAGTGACTTACATTGGATACAAGTTATTTTATTTAAGCAATAATAACCAGTTTCAAGAAAGTGAAAAGATTATATTAAAAAAAATAATAATAATAATGAAAAAATTCAAATATCAAAGCTACAAAACCAAACATTTAGGAAAATAAAATATGAAATAGGTGTCGATGACCAATAAATTTGATACCCTAAATCCCAAATGAACAGCAACAAACTAAAGGCCTATGTGAAAATTTGGTATTGGAATGTTATTGTGATACAGTATGTTTATTTAAGCATTTTGCATAGATAAAAAACTGTTAAAGGTACTGTAATTTATCTTATATTATGGAAATTCCATGTCCTTTGTTCATCCCAAATGAGCTTTTCCAACTACTATATGCTATGTTAGTACAAACATATGGTTCAAGAAATCCATAACTTACCTGTTCATGATTATTCATGCTTTTTCTTCTTTAAAATGTAAATAAAATAAGAAGAAGAAGAATGGACTATAAATTAAGAATTGAAATAACAACATCCAGAATCATAAAACTTTTTCTTCAAAAAACAAGTTAGGGATAAACTATTGAGGATGGAAAAAGGTATTTTAAAAAAAGTTTGTTTTTTATTACAAAAAAGAAAGAAAAACCTATGTGCTTCATTTATAATAGTCACTTCTGTAGTTCCTAGCCACATTTATCTTTAACACAATAATATATTTTATCAATTTCAGCTACCATTCTTCGGGCAATATGCGTCGCATCCTCTTTATAAGGTATCAAAGCACTATCTACTATTAATCCAAAATTCAACTTTCCAGCATAGCTCAGCATTGAAACCCCAACACCTGTAAATTTTAAATAATAAATAGACTCTTAGTGAGAAATAGAAACTTTGATGAGAAATAGAAAAATATTGATAGTAATAATATTTATTTTTAAACAATGAACTTAATAGCACAAGGGTCGGGGAGAAAAAAAGTTAGTTATTTCACTCCAATTTTTCATTACATTAAAGGAAACTATGTATAATTACTAATCAAAATCGATGAGTCTGCCAAGTATAGATATGGGGAATAAAAGATGGCCGCTGTTTCAAATGTTAAAAAAAAGTTACTTTTTCAATCAGAGCTCTATATCTTAAAAAGTAACAACAATAGAAAACCTAAGAGAACACCATTTAAAGTAGAGTAAATTTGCTAAAATATGAGCCCTAATAGAGCTATTTAAGCTCAATAGTTTTCGAGATATAGCTTTTTCAAAAAACAACATTTCATAAAAAAAATGCACTGAAAAATCAGTAGTTAGTGAATTCATTTTGAGAATTCTAAATCTCAGGAACCATGAGATGTGCAGATATCTGCCAGCATTCAAATTAAAGTTAGTTAATGCACTATAAAGTAGTTCATTATGTTTATCTTCGTAGTAATATTTTTTATGATCTTTAACAAAATAAATTCACAAAAATCTCTACTTGTTCGAATAAAATTTTTGATTTTTGAAAAAGTATATTTCAGGAACCAAAAATTGTACATATGTCTGCTCAAAATAAAGGCAATTTAACTTACTATAAAGTAGTTTATGTCCCGTATATTCTTAATGGTAGTAATTTTTCTGATATTGGCATATGAATATAATTTTTTCATATGAAATTTTGTCCAAACTACTATAAATCTATTTAATTGAGCAAATATAAACACTAGTACCCCTTTGAAGATAAATGTCATAAACTACTTTATAGAATATTAAACTAGCTTTAATTTGAGTGTTAATAGACATATGTACGTCGAATAATTATGGAGATATAGATTTCTCAAAATAAATTCACTGACTATAGATTTTTCAGTACATTTTTTATGAAATGTTGCTTTTTAAGAAGCTATATCTTGAAAACTATTGAACGAAAATAGCTCTATTACTGCTAATATTTTAGCAAATTTATCCAACTTTAAATGATGTTCTTTTCGGTTTACTAATGTTGTTGGTAGTTTTAAAGATATTGAGCTCCAAATGAAAAAGTATTTTTTTTTTTAAACATTTAAATAGCCACCATTTTTTATTTCCCCTTCCTATACTTGGGAAACTCATAGTTTTCATTAAAATAATCAGTGAAATAACTGCCTTTTTTCTGCTCTAGGGCTCTTGTACTGTAATCAACATCAAATTTTCAAAAAAATAAGTGCACATTCAAAATATTTTTCTCACCTGTCGTGTCTCTGTTAGGCAGCAAAAACACCAAGTCATGGATAATGTTGCCATCAATTTTTGTCAAAGAGTTCGGTCCTGGAATGTTACTCATGGCGAGCGTGGCCTGTCTACTCTCCATTGCACTTTTCAGGAGAACAATGGGAATGTAAGTGCAGATAACCTTCAGGAGCCAATAATTAACAAGGTAGTCAGGATGCGTTTTCAGTCGATCTGCAGAACGCCGGACTGCTTGAAACTTATCAGGGTCAGCAATTGGTAGTTTGATCATACCAACAGTGAATCTATTAGTCGGTGCATTTGAAGTATTAAACTCATCTTCAAAAGGCATCCTTGCAGGAATTACAACAGTAAGTTCACTAGGTGGTTTTCCATACATAGAGTAATATTCTTCAAATACATTCGAAATGGCCAACAAAATCACATCTGTGAAGTAACAATTTAATCTGTTCTTTATGAATTTTACTTTTGTTAAAGTGCCATTACCAAAAGCCCATCCTACATGCTTTTTACCGACCAGTTCAGCTCCATGTAATAAATTTTTGTCCACCCCATAACAAGCCTGTACTAGCAGAACATATGGAGCCAAAAGAACTACTGAAATTTTCTGCAACATAGTGGTAACTCCATAAACACAATGTTTGTTCAGTTTGTTTAATTCATCTCCATGAAAAATCGAACTCTTCCTTCTTCTTCTAGTATAAGGCACTTGTAACAAGTCTTTTGCTGGTCCTGTGCTCTGTTTTATTGTATTCATTTGTTTTTCCTGAATTGCTTCCAGCCTGTTACTTAAACAATTATCAGTAAAACTATTGAGAAATAGACTGACCAAAGCCATCCCATCACCAACAGCATGATGGATTCTGAACAGAACAGGGTACAAGCGTCTGCCATCTCTTGTCAGAGGGTGTTTAGCCACTAAGACTTCCCAGAGAGACATGTTGTTGTGAGGTAGAGGATTGTTACAATTTTTAGATAAATAATCTGTAACAGAATCATCTGTTACTATGTCTAAATCCATCCATCGAATGTGGTCATCTATGCATACTTCTTCCATCTCTTCCCAGTAAAAGTAGCCAAACATGGAAAGTTTCCTCAGACATTTTAACTTGAAAAGTCGCACTTCAGACAGTAAACGGTCTTGAAATATTTTCTTCAGTGAACATCTGAGGTCTGTAAAACCTAAAACAAATAATTTATTCTTATTTTGTTTGTAGCAGATAATCATTAATAAAATAATATTAAAAATCAAAATAAACCAATTGCCCTAACTTAAAATAAAATTTTTTCATTGTATAGCCTGAAGACTATGCAATGGTTGATCGCATGTTTGACATAGACTACAGATCTTTGTATTGCCATAAATAATAAGTCTGATGTATAATTCCCAACCATAAGGGTGGAATTTCAATTTTGTGTTTTTTCTGAATAACACAAATTTTCTTTATAAAAATAGCCATATCTTCAAAGCTATTGGTTCTACAGCAGAATTAAAACAACCGTTATAAAACTTATTAAATTTGCTTTAAGAATACTTGTTACACAATATCCTAAACTGATTCTTAGTATGGATACAATGATCATCGTATTAAAAAAAATAGGAATTTTTTATCTTATGGAAATGAATTTTCTATCCTGAGCTCTGCAAATTGCACTAAAACTTCTCCTTTTAGTATGCTTGCCAACAGTATACGCACTTTTAGATTACCTTTTAATTTGTAATGTAATATAAAATATAATGTAAAAAAAAGTGAATAAAGAAAGGAAGGAGAGAGTGTGCTGTCAACAATTAAAGTACAACTGAACAAATTTAATTTGGTTTTCGAAAACATTCAATTTTTTTTTTCAGAAAAAACAGACCATGATGATATGCATTATGTAATGGCAATGCTGGAGAGAGAATACCAGCAACGTTTCCCTAACAGAGAGGTTCTGGGTCACACATTAAGCATATATATTTAAGTAAATAATATACATAATTATTATTGAAAAAAAATTGCCATACCACTAGATTTTAGCTCAACAAAAGCAAGTATATTAATCACAGCCTTAGAGCTATCCACCTCTAAGCTCCAATATGCATCTGCGCCATCCATCAGCCCTTGATAATTGGAGTACATTGTGTAAAGGGTTGCCCGGGCTACTAAACGGTAAATACTGCATAATAATAGCATTGCAAGCACGATAGGTGACAAAATAATCCCCATGATACTGCAAAGCAAGGCCAGAGGTAATTTGGAAGCCTGTAACAGAATTTCTTTAATGACGATGAGATCATGAAAATTAATAAAAACTTGGATTCAAAATATGCAATCAATAATAATTTTATCGATTATTTTAGTAATTTATTTATAATATAAAGCTAAAATAGTCCAAGAAATAGTTTTTATTAATTTATTTACTGTGTATGGAAGTATCTTAGCTCAGTGAGTAAGGCACTGTGTTACTCACTCCGTTCCTGTGTTTGATTCCAGTTGATAATCATTTATTGTGTTACTGTAGCCATGAGTGAACACTGTGGGCTCGAGTGCCCTCCTGGAGCATACCCAGCCTCTATAAAGGTGTATCCTTAATTGGGGGAAAACAAGGCAATTAAGCATGATCATAAACAAAGCACCTACTTGCACAACTATTGTTCAAGAAATAATACTTCCCAACAAAGTACTGAACCATAGACCCTGGGTTGTAACGGTGCAGTTGGTTTTATGTACTATGTCTTGTTTATGTTTCTAGACCAATGGTTGTTCAAGAAGGTGATTTGGTTAAGATCAACCAGGTTTTTCCTCTAATTAAGCCACTTTATAGTGGACTAGTGTGCTCCAAGGAGGGCTTCCAAACCAACAAGGTTGGCCTAGCATGCTTTTTGGTTTAACAGAATAAATTATGACCTTTCATAGGTTCTAGCATAACAGGTTTTATTTCTATTTTTTTTTTTTTTAATGTACTGCACATTCAGTCAACCACATGAATGAGTCAAATTATTTCTCTATATAAATGTAAATATCACATAAACTAAGTACCATTGTAAGTTTGTGTTTATTTTTGTTTAATAAAATTTATTAATACGTTAACTATGAAATGATGTTTAGATGAACTTATTTAATCCAGATAAATTAAAATATATAGATGCCTTCATTTATAAGTAGGTATTTCTTTTAATATTCCATAACGTAATTTGATATTGGAGTTTTGTAACTTATAAAATACTATAAAACTAATATTAAAATTTATGAAACTTCTTTTGAATATCAGATAAGTATTAAAGGTAGCAATTATATTTTTTACTGTAGCGTGTTCTTCTCAATTTTCATTTTTAAATGTTATTGAATCTTTAATGCAAAAATTTCATGTTAGGAATAATATAAAATTAAGAAAAATTAATTGTTATTTATGAAATTACACCTACTATATGTATAATAATAGAAGAATAGAATAATTAATAAAAGGAATGTGTTTAACAAAACAAAGTGGTTTTGATAATGAGATCAGGTATACCTAACAGTTTTCTAAGAGAATAATTCTGCTACTATATATTCACCGATGTAGTGTGATGTTTCAGATGCAATATTACAGTTGTTAAAAATAGGCAAACCAGTATAGTTTGTCCGCAATCACCCTGCAAGTCCCGAGATCCCCTCTCAAGATGGCATAGTGAAAGATTCCCATGCATCTCGGGCCAAGTCGGCCTTAATATCAGCTTCTGAAAAATTATATATCAAGTTTATTTTAATGAATCATACATGAAGTTTACATTGAAGAATGTGATTATAAAAGTTATATATCAAGTTTACTTTGATGAGTGTGGATAAACAATAAAAATAAAAATAAAACATACATCATATCTGTTTTGATAGATGTGAAATCAAAAAGTACACATCAGTTTTACTGTGATGAATTTGAATTCACAAATTATGCATTAAGTTTAACTTGAATATGAATTCAAAAATTATGTATCATTTTTCTCATCAAGTTAACTTTCATGAATGAGAAGAAAATAATTATACACCAAGTTTACAGTGATGAATGTTAATACAACAAATCATTCATTAGTGTACACCTGTGCCCTTTTGAACACACATCATTAAACCATTAATGAGACCTATTTTGGGGATTGAAATGTTGACCATTAATAAATAATTGAAAACTATTTTTGGTCCAGGGTGCGGTCAAAACGGAACAAAAAGTAGTTAATAACTATCAGTTTGCTGATGTTTCACCCCACTTTGCAGGGCATCATCTGGGCTAAAAAAGATACAAAATAACTAAAAATATGTTGAAAGAAATTATTATTATTTTTTTTTTTTGCTGCAGCCATCGGCATATCTTACTATTTCATACAAGGTCAATCATCGATATAAGATGTGATTCAAAATATTAAAAATTGGTTTTATCTCACATCCCCAATAATCCTTGAACAAAAGATTGTTCATTTATAAGTGAAAACAAATATTAATTTTTTTAAAAACATGATACAAAAAAATTTGTATCATATATATTTCTACTATTAATTAAATTAGTTTCACAGAATAAAATGATTTATACAATAGATATTGTGTATTTCTAATTCCATTAAAATATATTATGAAAACTTTAATAAGAATTAGATTACACGATATCGAAACTAAAAATTTTCTACTTTCGATTTTCTCCGTGCTTTACACATGTGCAATTTTATTTGAAGAAGGATGTTATTGCCTGCTTAGTTTAATAAAAAAAAAATTAATTTTTTTTAAACCAGTTTGGATTACCGAGAATGCACTGTATATTAAACACGTTTTATATCATTGGTTTTCAGAATACCTCAGAACAATTAATAATAAACCTCGGGAAGATTCTTGAAAACTGTTTTATTGAATGATACTAATGAACGATGTAAAACGGAACACTATATTCTACTAGAGTGTTTGTGTAAAATTACTAGTCTTATTATGATAGTATTAGTAACGAGACTTACATATGACATGTTAGAGCAGCGACTGTTGCTTCTGCTCTGGAACCCTTCTATACAAATCCCATTTAGTCATTAAAGGTTTCTCATCTTGTTTGTTTTATGGGCCATGCTTGAGCTTATGTAACCACGGATCATTTTTAAAGACGTCATCAACAATTTGAAGTTGAAGAATATATCTAATAAAGAGAACTCTTTCGTTTCTTAGAGACTTGAATGTCTTCTTGGCATTACAGGGATTCTAAACCCATTCGTAGCTATTAAGATGGCTCGGTTCAATGTAGTATTTATTCCAGAACGAAGATATTTTAATTAATGATCAAAACATTATTTAAATGACGTGCCACAATCTAGGTTAATACGTAATAGTTAAAATATAAAGAAAAAAGTTATGAAATTTTTCATTTGAGAATAAAATAGAGGAGTTGTGTTTGAAAGTGCCTCTACAAGTTTGCCGAACAATGGCAAATTCATGCTTAGGTAAGTGTGTGGAATAGTTTTTTGGATTGGCTGGTACAAGTTGGCCAGTATTTGCAGCCATCAATACTATTAATTTTATTGTTGCAGATTCACTACACAAAAATAAAAAATATAACAAAGCACGTTTGTAATGATTATCGACATTCATTTTCTATGAGTATTAATATGCAACTTATGTTCACGAAAATTTATGACAAACTGACTAATACACTAATCAAGGGACAACAAGTTTCGAGATGATTGAAATCTTATCGGCCTAGTAGTGAGTCTTAGCTAATCCTAAGTATGTGATTAATGCACATGAAGTTATGGACTGACCTTTTAATATTGACCTTAATTTCTACTGATGCTCTTCCAGAATCTCAATTGGGCCTCCGGCAGGACAGAGGCTGCTTGGAATATATTTTCGTCTTAAGCACCCTCTCAAAAATCAACTTATTGAAACATGCACGTACTTCTTACTATGTATTTGTAGATTTTCGAAGAGAATTCAATTCAGTCTCACATTCTAAACTCTGGAGCAAACTTTACTCAATGGGAATAAGTGACAAATTCATTACAATCCTTAAATATTTATATAATAATGCAACCATGCAGGTAAAATATACAAACCATTTGAGTGACGCAATAGAAATTACTGAGGGTGTTCTCCAGGAAGATATATTTAGCCCCTTATTATTCTCCTTATTTATCGCGGATATAGACACATTTTTTCAAAGAAATGGGGCGCATGGAATGAGAATATCACCATACGAAGATATGATGACCCTTATTTACGCAGACGATTTGGTATTAATTAGAGATTCAGTAACCGATGTCCAATCAAAACTAAATATTTCAAATAAATACTGCAATTTAAATTCCTTGATATAAAAAAAACAAAATTGTTAAAAACCTATAGGGGTAGGACTAAAACAGGCAAAAGGGTATACTTCGAGGGGATTACTACTGTTGAAGAAGTACCAGAATATAAATACCTTGGTATAGCTTTTAGTTCATGAGGACTCTTAAGCCATGCGATGAAGCAAATAATACCGAAAAAGCAACTCAAGCATCGGGGTAGTACCTGCGCGAAGGTAAAAATAATCTTATGGGATGCAAGGCAGAAGCTTTACGAGTCGGTTATGTTGAGTTGTATCCTAAAATAATTCGTCAGGTGTTGGTTTTTGGGCATCAATGAGCGCTTGTGTTGCATTCACACGTTTGTTTATAGTTCACTTTGTTTTATAACTGCCAACTTGATTGTAATTTAATGGATTTAAAAATAAATGAAGGATGTTCATATGTTATTAAACCACAAGATTGTGCAAAAAGGGTTAGTTTCTAGTATATAACTTAGGTTATTTATTTATGTAAATGGTACTTACGTATTAACGCCACCGCAGCAAAAATTCTACTTATGCGCCAATAAACAGCCATCTTGTTTGCACACAGAAATCTTCTTGTTAGTACTCGCACGAAGTTATCTTTGGTTTCCTTGTTGTTTGCTGATTTTTGACCCCATTTTTTAGTGCCACGAAAATGCGTATTTGGGATTTACCAAAAACAGAACAAGATGTAATTTTATTTCTTTAGGAGCGAAATATTTTACCTAAAACACGTACATATAGTAATTCCCATGGCATACAACATTTTGGTAAATGTAATTTAAGACACCTGGTTTGAGTTGAGCATAATTCCATTTTGTTCAGCTTTAAGATTCATATACTGCTGGTGCGAGGAGATTTCAGTTAAATTTTGGGAAAAGCAGCTTAATTTATCGGATAAAACTGTTATTGAATGGAATAATTACATGCGTGAATTATGTATCTTGGATATGGAAAATAAATTAAACAAGAAGATTGGTGGAGCAAATTGCATTGTGGAAATTGATGAAAGTTTGTTTAATAAACGTAAAAATAATTGTGATGAGTTCATATGGTGACAGCATCAGGTGAGAGAAAATAGAGACTGTTTTGAATCTATATTAAATTCCACATCGGCCCATTTTCCACCGAACTCTGATTGACTACTTTACAAAGATAAAATGTTTTGATTTTACATAAAAATTTTTATTCTACAATGTGTTGCAAAAACTTCAGGTGTGGATTGGTGAATTAGCAGAATTTTTGCTGGGGTGGCGTTAATACCTGAGTACCGATAAAATAGTGTAAGATATTTCAGTTTACTTGGTGATCATTGTTGTATTGTTTACTTGAGATTTTGATAGTGCGTAATCTTGTCATCTTCTATTATGCTTTTCGCCCTCTCATCCTTCCTCCATCCCTCCACCTGAGTGTGATGAACTATTCACTCTTGGTGAATTATTGATTTCAGACAAAAAAAAAAGATGTGGGTCTAGGGACAGTTCCCTTTTATCTGTTTTAGAGGCCACGATGGCTACCAAAGTCAACTTCTTTGGTATAGTTACAAAATATAGTTACCAATACTAGGGTAGAATCATGAATTTCTATTCAGATGTAAGGGGGGATCTTCCTCAACCATTGTGTTATGATTGTTCAAAGAATTTCACCAACCTATAGATTTAATAATTTACTCTTTAACTGTTTAAGATTGTATATTTTACAATTCTATCGATTCGGTGTAAATTCATTGTTTCAAATCTTGCTAATTAACTTAGGCATTTTTGATTTTACGAGCGAAAGTAGTTTGCAAAATCTTTGTAACCTATATCGGTGGTTCCTATCGCCATGCCACCAATTTTATTCAATAAAAAAAATTCGCGGCACACTTGTGGAGCTAAAAAAATATAAAAATTTCACTAAAATTATCCTTACATTACAGCAAAATTCATTTACTTAGCACAGTTTTCTTATTTTCCTACATAATAAACTGCTCTAAGGATAAGTTTAACGACATTTTTATATTTGTTTGCCTCAACTATGATGCCACGAATTTTTTTTATTTAAAAAAAAAAAGGGCGCAATGTAAATGTAAATTTTCTATTTTCAATTTATTATTAGAAGTTACATTTTAATTTAATATCATTTATTTCATTTTATTATTTTTACATTATTTATTGATTTTTTGCTTTCCACTTAAACCAATAGTAATAGTTAAGCGCAAGTTAAATAAGCGAATAAATAAGCGAAAAGGCGCAAATGTCAATTGTGCTTCAGTTATATGAATATAATATAATAAGAAAAAATAATAATAACCAATATAATTTTTTTTGTCTCACCCAACTTTTTTATTTAGGTTGTGGGATCTGCTGTATGTAGGGTAGCACTGTGTCGCTTTCTCACCGCCTGCGTTGTCACGAGTGGGAAGGGACCTCTCTACTAGTGACCACGGATTGCCCTTTTTTATTTATGTTATGATCTCCTGTTGTGAGATTGTGTCACGTCATACATTGTCCGACCTACTCGCTATAATTGTCTGTTTGAAAAGTAAGATAAGTAAGGCTACCATAGAGGGCGGGAGTGGTGGGTTTCACACCGTTTTTCAATTTCAGGCGCTTTTTAAATATTGTTCGTTACCTCTTTTTAAGCAAATGTTTTAAAAGTGATTTAACCAATATAATAAGAAAAAATCTTTCCAAATAACTGTTTGAAAAAAATATATTTCGGCGGGAGAAGAGAACTAATGCCCTCCAAACAGCTAGAAGGAGAGGGAAAAGTCAAGTATAAAAGAAAAGTATTCAATTAACAACACTGTATTACTAAAGTTATACAATATAACAAGGACTCATTTCACAATTATCCTACAACAATTAATTGCATTTCTTGCAGTATATCCCACTGCTTGATGAACTTCAACTCTTGAATTGTATCAGAACAAGCAAGAAGGTCAAAGTATTTGAAAGGAGCTGTAAATAAAATGGAATATTAAAATATAATAAATTATATTAAGTATGTAATTATCTATGTTTAATTTTTTAACGAAGTTAACAATGCGACTTGAAAAGCTTAGTAGAGTGCGAATAAAAAAAGAAGTGATTTACATGGTGTTTCACAAAGTTTCAAGACTAAGAACTAAAAATTGATAAAACATTTTTTGAAAAGTGAACTTAAAGTCTTCGGTTAGGTTATTCATGATCTTTAGTTTAACACGTCAAAGCGTGGTTAATGGATAAATATTTCCTTATTTTAACATGTTAAAACGGTATAACATGGTTGAGAGTCTGTTAATTGGAGAATGACGTCAGGCAACAGACCAACTGAGCTTGTTATCAGTTTGTTTGTTGTGTTAGTTTACTTGCTCGTATTTTGTGTTTTGATTGTGTTACTATTGTTTTGGATGTTTTTATAACTAATAAAGCAATGGATGATAATAATAACAATATTGTAATGACAATCGTTAATTATCTCATCTTGATTCTCTTTCTCACAAGTTAGAAGATCAACAAGACACTCAGTAGTCAAACGTTTACACAACTTACACTTTTCACCCAAGGCATGTAGTAATAAATTACTGTAATGAAAACTTAGAAGTAAACAATAACATGAAGTTTTGGAAGGAAAGGTTACTAAACAAGTTGCTCAAAAAATCCGCTAGGAGCTCTCTGCATTTAACATGACTTTAAATAGGGCTGCTTACAATCCTATACTTATAAAGGTGGATCCACATGTTGGCCGCTCGCCACGGATCGGAAGCTCGTACAAATGCTCGGCAAACAAAGAGCGGGCCATCCACATGTCAGTGCTATTCAGAGAGGCAAGCATGGCGGACGTACTAGTGGTTTCAGCCATTGCACTTGGATTGTATTATTTTTATTACAAAAAAAGAAAATTAAATATAAATAAATAAGATTAAATATAAAACTTATTATAAAAAGTACCAACAAACACCTTTAACCTCCTAACAGCTTTCAGTTGCAACTAGACATAGAACAATGGTGGAGATGCTACACGAGCGCTCTCACGAACCCCTTTGATCTGTGTCCAAAAACCGATTCTCGACGGATCGGCAACGAGCTTAGCTTAGAACTTAGCAACCAAGCCAAGCCACCCATCCACATGCTCGCGTATGTCTGAGTTCGCCATGGCTCGGCCAACATGTAGAGGCCCCTTAACATTTTACATTTAACACAGCCTCATGAATACTCCTTTTGTATGACCCTCAGGTATCATTACCCTTCCAGCGTTTTATCCATTGTACATGGGCTCCCTGGACCGCTGGAATCAGGCCAAATCCCTTCCTTATCTGTTTTTCGGTTATACAAACGGGGCTGGAAGATGGCTACGGATGTTTTGTCACGTTGAACTTGGCCGAAACTTCAAAATAATGTTTTTCTGAGTTAACCGCCAAAGAAGTGATCAACAAAGTGCCCTGCCAGAAAGTCACTGGTCAGTTTTACATTGAAGTGTTCCGCATTAATTTTGTAAATACGGATTTCTAACATTAATATACTCTTAATTGTAATGATCATCTTCTCTTTATTTACTATGATTAGTAACATTTATTAATATTATAGTAATATTATTTTATTTATTTATTTACTGACATTTACATCATTTATTTACATAAAAATACATCAAGTAAATTTGACGTGAGATTATAATCTTTTGATACAGGCGTGTAGAGAAACTAGCCCATTGGTATCACTCTAAAAACATTTTTACATTAGAAGTTCTCAAGGCCATCTTCTTTTAGGCGCCTCGGAGGATTGTCAGAAATGGAAGAGGAAGCGAGACTAGTGGGTTTGGGTGGTTAGGGAGCTTATAATGGAAGTATTGGTATTAGATCGGTTATGTATGAAATATTAGGTCTTAATGTATGATCTAATTTGTGACAAACTAGGGTAATATAATTTATTTTACTTTATTTCTTGAGTTTTTGCTTTCTACTCTCTATAATTATACTGTTATTTTAGGCTTTATTGTATTGTAAATTGATGTTTTGTTGTTCATATTGGTTTCTACTGCATGACTACATGCTTTGAAGTAAAGTTTTGGTCAAGTCCTACAGCCTCGACCTAGCCCTCAGCGACATCTTTTTGTTTCCCCGAAAAAGCAATTCACCTCGGCTCCAGCGGTCCAGACAGCTTCGACGAGGTCCCTTAAAGTATTCCATGTGGAGATCCAGGGAGCCTATGCATGAATGGAAAAATCACTAAAAGCAGCGTGTTAATGCCTGAGTGTCATACACTGAAAACTAAGTTCGGTGTAAAAAAATATTTAGTAAATTTTCTATAAGGACCTTGTGAACTCACCTGGATGTCGTTAAAATTAAGTCTAAAGGATACAACATAAATATTTTCAAAAGAAAGTTGAACTTTTTTTCCCAGAAGACGGTGGACAAAGGAATGGTAAAACAACATTTTATTATTTTCCGTTCGTTAAAATAACTAATACAATGATTTGGATTTTTTTGCGATGAATTGCAAAAACTTTGGTATCACAAACTTCATAGTCCGGAAAATCTTTGTTATTCCTGATATAAATCTTCAAATAGACATCGTGTTCGTAAATTTTATGGCACACTTTAAAAGAATTTACCGAAATTTTACTTTTTAAATAAAGTATGTATGAGAAAGTTTAGTAATCATGTACATATATTTGGGAGGTTCTTGAAATGTTAGTAAACCATTATAGAGGATTTAGCTGTTGTAGAAAATCTTATCTCATGTTACTATATCTTAAACAGAGAGGAATGCTGCTTTGACAGTGCTGCCCAAATACAAATACGGGTTGCTAGAACATACAGCATACCAATTAATCTATGATTTGATATATATACACTAACATGCGTTAACGATGCTACAAAGTTTTTTTAAAATTTATTATATTAAATACAATATATTTCAAATTATCTTTAAACAGGAAGTTATAATAGTGTTACCAAAAGCTATAAATCTTTATTATTATTATTTAATGCTATAAATCTATGGATATTAGTTTTAAAACAATCAATAACTATTTAAAGGAATATGGTCCGGGTGCGGTCAAAAAAAACTCAAATAGTAGAATATACTATTTTATTGAGCCAACGTTTCGCCCCACGTTGCAGGGCTTCGTAAGGGCTAAAAAAGATACAAACACATAGTTACAAAAGGAAAACAAAAACATAAGTGTAAACTAACAGGGGTATAAAATGTAAAAAAGTAAGATATAATAAGAAAAATTAAAGGTAGTAAATAGTAAATGTAAAGGGTAATAGTAACAGACAGATAAGAAAAGAAATATTAAAGAAAATACAAATAAAGAGATGTAAAAAGAAAAAAGAATACATTATTTTTATATTCACTATCCTTCCTGTTTCATTTATATTCATGTATCTATCTTTTAATTTATATTCATCTGTTATCTCCTTAAGTGTACTTATATTAATTACTTTATTATTAATTTTCCTTTCATCTTTACACACGGTCAATCAATATCTTCCAGTAAATAACTATTTAAGCTTTTGAAGTCATATGTATACCTTGTTAGACAATTGTTTTAATTCTAATAATATATAGGCATAGTATAGTAAATTAAAAATATATGATAGTAATACATACTTTTTTTATTTCTACATTTCCATTATTTTTTCATCCTTTTTTTATCCATTTCCCATTATTTATTCACATATCTAAATACAATTTTAACCTTTAAACCCAATACATCTTCCTTTTTTTTTCCCCCTCTTTAACAAACATAAAATAATTCCCTCGAGAGGGGAAAAATCCCTGTCGAAGTTGCGGGTAATTTATTTTGAAACGAACGGCAGGGAATCGGTTACCTCCGGCGCTTCTCGGCTTCGTTCGGGACTATCGGTACATTCTCGTCAGGAAAAAATGGGCTTCGGCCATTTTGAGGGAACTGAGGTAAACTTTTACCTTTTATGTTAGTTTAATTAAACAATTACACACACAGATCAAATGCCTTACTGTTTTGATGAGGCCTCTGTTCACAACTGTGAAACCCGAGAAGGTTAGATTCGGCTGGCCGACGTACATTGTAAGAAGAAACAACGACAACTAAAAATGTTATAAATTAATTAAATTCGATTTAAAAAGTAAATATATAATATTTATGCAAATATAAATGATAGTACTTCATCATTATCGCCATTAATGATAGGCTCCTTGTCTCTCAACTCCAAAATCATCGACATGAATTTCGTTCCCACCTGCGACAAAACAGAATAGGTAAAATCTTTTTATTTATAACAAGAATTATATTAAACATTATATTCATATGTGTAAGTGAGTAAAGATTTTGAAGTAAAATTTCTATATCGACTGTCTAAAACTCAACAAAAAATATATTTACATGGGAGTCAATTAATTTCGTGATGCGACGGAACGCTCGAAGTGGGGGGGGGGGGGGTTGCAGCGCATGATGTGATTTCGATTTAAATTAATATATCTTGAAAACTAAAAATCGTAGCTTCGTCCTGTAAGTGAGGGAAATGTTAAGTACTTCATTACCTTTGAATTGAGCTATAATTCCAAAGTGTATCTGGACGCTGCGCCGAGTTAAGAGGTGAAAAGTGGAAAAGGTAACGAGTTTGTGAATAAAAATATCTTGAAAACTAAAAATCATAGCTTATACTGTGAGGGAAATGTTTAGCATTTCCTCTTTGTTATGAGCTATAGTTCAAAATTGTATTCTGATGCTACACAGTTAGAGAGAGGAAAGGTGGAAAATATAGCACCAGAACTGAAATGATAGTGTCTTTTTGAATATTAGAATTAAAATATCTTGAAAACTATAAGTCGGAGATGCTTTCTGTAAGTGAGGGGGAATTTTCAGTACTTCTTTTTTGTAATGAGCTATAATTCAAAATTTTATCTTAACAACGTTACACCGACATAGAGAGGCGAAAGTAGAAAAAACTGAATTGTTAGAGTAAATAATATGTTTAAACTTGTTAGGGTAAAAACAAGGTAAATGAAAATGTTATTGTATTTTTGTAAAATAAATATTATTATTAATAATATTTTAATTTATTATTTTATTTCCAGAAGTCTCACTTCAGTCACAAGACAGCTACGATTTTATTTATATTACAAATGAACAATGATTGAAAATTTGATACAGGAGGATCAAACGCCCGAAACTGTGTCGAATATATAAATAGCAAATAGTTATACATATAAATAAATAAAAGAAGGCTAATCAGGGGGCGTTAGGAGACTAGAAGAGCAGGAATATGACGAATGATATTTGTGTAGGTAAGAGTCGGAACCCCTTATTGGATATCTAATAGGAAGTAGAAGGAGATTTTAAGTGAGAGATATTTATGTCCAATAATATTGTAGATTCATTAGGCCATAGTGGGTTTACCAATGATAACTATGCAAGTAGGGGAAGACGGTGTGGCCTAAAGTAGAAGTACAGAATGAACAATATGGTTGGAAAATACTTAAGGTGTAGGATAAGGCTGCAAGGGTTTTTAAAGTTACTCATAGCCTGCTTCAAACATCTGAGCATATCTAGAAAAGGTAATCTCGAAACTAACACCAGATATTGCTAAGGTCGAAATGTCTCGAAATTATATCATAAAAAAAAGGAAGTACAACATTTTTCTGCCAGTTGTCCGAGCTCAGAGTTCATCTCCATTGGGCCTTCCTTCATGTATACTCATAAAAGCAGATTAGGTAAATTCAAATGATCGAAATAGCAAGAGAGAGAGAAATACTTCATTTATCTATGTTGCCTAAATACATCAGGCTGCTATCTCACACAGCATACTTATCAATCCGTAATCGGACATATATAAATTAAAAATACATGGTATAATCAGAAAAAAAGAGATACAATAATATGATATAATAAACATTTTTTTTTCCCTACAGTTTCCTTTTATATTCAATTTCGGTCTGTACAACAAATACAAATGTTTCAATTCATTCCTATTTTTCCTTCTCATTTCTGCTCCTCCAATTTCACCCTTTCATATTTTTTTAATTCACCCGATCAACAAATTCGCTCTCCGGAATTCATTCTCCTAGATCCTCTTCAGTGACCCGCTAAACAAATTCAATATTAGACGGTAATGTGAGATCAGACCATTATTCATAGTCACAGCAGTAGATCACTTTACCAAAAACAAACAAATAGATACATTTTACGAGAATAAGACTAACACATAGACACAAAGGAAAATATAATAAAAAAGCGGTTACAGGAAACACTTGAATGGATAAATAAGTTTAAAAAAACAAAAAACAATAGTACTAATAAAATAAAATAATTTAATGAATAAATACGTTAAAACACACAAATAGAGAGGTCAACATATTAAAATAAATAAATAAAACAAAGAATAATCTCCGAGCTAATTGCTCATTATGTGATGCAGGTGTGATGCACCATGCAGGTGATGGTGTTGATCCCCAGGGAATCCAAAGTATTTTCCCCCAAGATCGCAATATCCCCAATGCTAACACCTAGGCCTTCTAAGAAGCTCCTTGTTCTATCTGGTATTGTTCCACGAGATCCAAATCAGAGGCCTCTCACGGTGAAATCTCTCTCTCCGAAGGTCTCGCGGAATTATTCCTTAAGGAAAGGGACGCATTTTTCATATATTTTCTTTTTTTCCCTTTCCACTCCACCTCCCTGTTCGAGGTCATTACTTTAAAATCTTACCGTCGGATCCAAGACAAGAGCCGTGTCTCCGACTTTTGTAAACGCGACAATATCGGCATATCTTACGGATCCGTCGGTGTCAATACAATAGACCTCCTCGAAGCAGGTGAAGTCTTTTCTTTCAAGGAACTTCATTATAAGGAGGGAGTTGTTGGGGCATTTTCCCAGCACATGAGCTGGTGTTTCAGACTCTGCCGCATTTGCGACAGAGGGACCCAACTTCTCCTTGCTGTCCACTGGCTCCTGGGACTCTACGCAGGGGTGCCGGTAAATGGTAAATAAAATGGTAAATAACTGGATATTCATACCTCTCTTGTTGTGATTTCCCCCCTATCGAAGACGAAGTAGAAGAAGATGGAATATATAGTAAGGGGCCACATAAGCTCCCACTCTATTACAGACTCTTCGGTGAAGACCACAACGGTGGAGAAAAAGCCGTAGATGTTGATGAGGTAGGAGACGAATGAGGTCAGAACAAGGAAGCCACTCGCGGTTCCTTGGCTGTATCCTGTCTCGGTGGTGAGGTAGCTGATGGTGGCCCAACAGCGGCGTTTGTTATCTAAGTCGAGTAGGCAGTCATCCTACGGGGCAAAGTAATTCATCAAAATATTGAAACAGAAAAAAAAGTAGAAGAAACTGTTTAATGTTAAGCAATGTTTTGCCCCACTTTGTAGGGCTAAATGAAAACAAGATACAAACATTATAAGAATTGACAGAATGTTAGAATTAAAATTAAATCTTATATTGACAAAATAAGAAAACGTGTAATTTTTTTTTAATATATAAAAGAAATAATAATAACTTAAGGAAGTATACATAAAGATGGACTGGAAACGAGTTACTAATAAATACAGCCAGGTGTGATAGAATTCTACGTACAGAATTAGAATAATAAAATGTAGAAAAATACTCATTAGAAATAGTTGTAAATATAGTAAAGAGGTAGATGTAAAACATAAACGGATAGGTGATGTAAATGAGGCAAAGATAAGGTATAGTAAAAGAGAAATATTAAGAAAATTAATAAAAATAACAAATAAACAGAGGGAGAAGTACCTGTCTTGATTGAAACAAGAATGACAAGTTTAACTTTAAGTGATGAAATACTGGGGTATGCAGATGGTTTGGTATAATTGGGTACGGACAAGGAAACCATAATACTAAATATAACTATGTTGTTAAACTCCAGTAAGGAACTAGAACTCGAAATAACTACGGATAAAACAAAATATGGTTTCATCAGTAGAAACGGGAACTATTTCGGTGATATAGATATTGGATGAAATAAATTTGAACAGGCAGATAGGTTCAAGTATTTAGGTTATATGGTAACTAGAAAAAACGAAATGGATGAGGAAATAAAATCAAGGTTAAAGGCGGGAAATGCTTCTTATTTTTTAATCTCGAAATTGTTTAGCTCGCGCCTTCTGTCTAAAAACTTGAAAGTTAGAGTTTACAAAACAATTATCCTTTCCACTGTTTTTTATGTGCGAAACGTGACGTCTTACAATAAGGGAAGAACAGCCCCTTAAGGTTTTTTAAAATAAAGTATTCAAACCAAAAAAGGAGGACTTAGCGGGAGAATTTAAAAACGACACCCCGTAAATATTTTTTAAAAATTTATTTATTTCTATTTACAACTGTGCATTCATAAACATGTATCAAGTAAATTTGATTTCAGTTTATAATTAAATGATGAAGACGTGTAGAGGAACTATCCATTGGTAGCACTCTAATGACATTTTTACATTAGCAGGTCTCGTGGCCAACTTTTTTTCAGGCTTCTCGGAGGATTGCCAGGAATGGGAGAGGAAGCAAGGTTAGAAACTATTGGATTTGGGTAGTTGGAGAGTTTATAATGGAAGAATTGATATCTGATTCGGGCTAGACCGGTTAGATATGTGGATGATTCTATTGGTGACAAAGTAGGGACCATTGAGGATTTTCGAAGGATTTTGGATTGGTTAATACGAGAGGAATTCGAATGTTTAGTGGAGCCCCAGCTCAACTTTGTATGTCCAGGTAGGTCCAGGTATAATTGTCATGTAAATCAGTCTTTTGTAATGAATTGGAAGTTTAGACCGTTTGTCTAGTAAGTAAGGTAATAGTCGAAATTGGCGTGCAGTTTCCTGTCTTTTCAGTTTTGTGTGAGAATTCTAGGTTGGTCGTTTGTCCAGATGTTGTCTGGGATTGGAGAGTTTGGGATGCAATTAAAGGGTTATTATTGACTGTAAACACACATGTGTCTTCAGCGTAAGTAGTTAGGATAGCGTTAGGATTGGTTGAGATGTCAGCTGTTTAGAGGATGGAACCGAGTACGTAGTATACCTTGAGGAACACCAGCGGACTGCCGGTAAATATAGGGTAAGGTTGTAGGGCTTAGTAACGAACGGATCCCTAAAATATTAGTATACTCTGAATATACGGGCTCCCTAACTCTTCATTATTATGAAGTGAAAGATACTTACTCTTAAAATACTGCGACGGAGTGCCCTTGCTTGAAGTCTCAGTTCGTCAAGAGATACGAACCATAATACCATGTTCATATATGAACTGATTACAAGAGGGTAGAAAACCAAGGTGAGGCACACGTTCATCTCGAAGTGCATCCAGACCACGAACAAAATGTGCATCCATGCAGCAGGGACCGATATGATGCTGAGGTATTTCACAACCCTGGGGAATTGTAGCTTTTTGAATTCTTGCCTGAATTGAGACTGGAAGACCAACACAGTAAAATTATGAATATAAAGATGGAGATAATGAATACATTAAAATTATGAATTACTACCATTAAAAATATTTAAACATTGATAAAGACAAAGAAAGAATAACAAACTTATTATATAAAATAATATGAAATATGAAAATAATATTCTATAAATATGTATGAAAAAAGGGAGTTTTTTTTTATCGCGGAATGACCTTATATGCCACTCGAATATCATTACTTTTTGGTTCTCTCTTATTTCTGTTCTTCCTTTCCTTCCATTTTTCAGTAATTATCCATGCCTTTGTTTTCTTTCTTCTGTCCACGCGACCCACTTTTTTTCCAATTTTCATTCCCACAAGAACCTTGTTTTCCCTCAGTCTCTTCCTATATCATTCTTCGTCCAGATAGTCCTGGTCCGTTATTCCTACTTTCCGTTTCTTCCTTCATCTGCCTGATGTATCCTTCTGAGCACTTGTATCCACGGATTTTTAAAAATATTTCCTTGCTTAGTCTTTTCGGGGCCATTTTAACCATATGTCCGAGGAATTTCAGTCTTAAGATCCTTATTTCTGTTTCTAGGTACTTTGTAGATTTCTTTGTTGGGTCTTATTGTGAGACTCAATAAATAGGAGAGTGTTTTATTATAATTGTGTTATAATTAAATGCTTTTAAGTGAATGAGAGTTAAAAGATGTAATATGTTGAAGAAAAAACGATATACAAAATAAACTATTGTCTATTCTTGCAATTATCTTTTCTTCATCATATTGTATTTACTGTATCCTTTCTTTTGTGTATTCTATCCGTGTATATTTATATTTACTTTTTAAAATAATTTCTTTCCCCCCCCTATTATGTATATTATCATTTAATGTTTGCCTATTTTTAGTAATTTCTTTAATTTTCTATACTGTTTACTTTAAAATTATTTTCAAATGTAACTATCAATACCCACTACTTCTCTACAACATCCTGTCAACAGTTCACTTTACACCAATCGTCTAATCAGCCTCCATTTTGAAATGATATGGCCGATGATTTTGATTAATTTAGACTGAAATATCTCGAAAATTAAAAATCAGAGTTGCATACTATAAGAAAGGAAAATGTTCAGCATTTCATCCTCTACGTAATGAGCTTTAAATCAAAATTGTATCTTGACGCTAAGCCGAGATATAGAGGCAAAAAGTGGAAAAGATAGCGCCAGAAACGTTAGCGAGTTTTTTTAACATTTGTGTTGAAATATCTTGAAAACTAATAATCGTAATTGCATACTATTCGTGAGATATACTTCATCAGTACTTCATATTTTTTGTAATGAGCTATAATTCAAAATTCTATTTTTATGCTCCACCAAGATTTACGAATGATAAAGTAAACTATAATTTCATGAATGAATAGTATAATTAAATAAAACACTATTTAATAATTATATTTAAAGAAGAAAATAAAAATGTTAATAAAGTTCAAGTACTTTTTTTTTTTTTTTTTTTTTTATGACTCCCTGGTTATTTCTGACATACGTAGGGGTTTATCTACAGGGTACCACCCTATTCTAACCATGGTGGGGGGTTAACGTTTTCATTTTTTGGGACCACCACAAAAATAAAAGTTGACTCCTCGTGGCGGATCCAAACCGACACCGCAGCAGTGCCAAGGCTGATCAGACCTACGCATCAACTCTCTCAGCTACAGGCGGCCCTAATGCATCGTTTCCTTTCCAGGAGTTCACATCTGTCGACCAATTCTAAGACTGCCATTTTTTTTTTTTTCAATTGCCAATACTTTATTAAAAACTTTCATCGTTGAAGATATTAACAAATATTTATGAGTGGTTTCATTTTCTTATTCTCATTTTAGTTTCTTAAACAATTAAATATATTAGCTTACCTCAAACCGTGACCAGCTTTCTATAAATGCGACAACTCTTGGTGCTGGCAGCCAAAACGTTATAGGTAAAACAAAGTTGTGCGAAAGGAACGATATCATTACAAAAATCAGAAGTTGTTCGTAATAGTTCTTAGATTTCCAATAAGACTCTTGAATCATTATCTCCAACGTATGTATTGAGAAGTAGAATACACAGACGTAAAGTGAGAGGCTATAGATTGCAGGTATCGACCATAATGAAAAAGGGAGGATTCCTAGAAAAATATTATATTAATATTATTATTATTAAGTTAATTCTTTATATTTTATGATGAGTAAATAGTAGACAATGTAATATGTATATATCAGAAGATGATTATAGATTTTTAAAAACTATTTTTAACTAATGAGTATACAATAAATGGAGACCTTTCAAAAACTTCTTAAATTGAACGTAGCATACTTCATATTCCGAGCTTACCTTCTTTCGTCATTCTATAAGGAAATCTGCCAAAAGTTCTCAAGATAAGGAGGAGAGGTCTTACTTCTTTGTAAAACGAATTAGATGAAATTTCCTTCTGAGTAGCCGGCTGGCTCCAAGCCTAGAAGTACAAGGAGATAACATTATATCTCATATAATATTATATTTCAATCCAGATACAATCGTGATTTAAAAAGATTTTAATACGGTTTCCCAAGATTGAGTCTTTTTATAGGAATTGTGTTGGAAAAAATTATAGTTATAACAGTAGTCATATTTATAACAATTTCTTGGGTTAGAGGGAGGCACTTGGTTACCATTACCTCTCTTCTAATATAAGACCTGATATAAATTTGAGACATGGATAGAAATCTAAATTGAAACAATGACGTGCGAACTGAGAGACCATAAAGTAAGTACTGTCATGGAATATTGGCTTTTTCTTCACGCACTGACAACTCTTGACATTTTGTAATGAAGCCTAAGTAAACAAAACTAGACAAACATTTCATTCATATGATGGACTAATCGATTTTTATTATTACAATTATAAAATTATTAATCAGAGAGAAAAAACTCTACAAAAAGTTTATTTTCTTTGGATTGATAATTTTAATTGGTTGAAGGAGAATCAATGTAGATTAAAGTTATACAATTTGAGCATCGAGTAGCACAATTAAATGAACTTTTGTAAAATGAGAAGTTTGATCCACCGTTTATCCCCTTCCATTACAATTAAATTAACAATAAAGTTATATAAAAGTTCTTGAATCAACTGAGTTGCGCTCTCTGTTAGCACAACGATGAAGGTGTTAGTTCTTCCGCTTGCTCATAGGTAGCGCTACTAAACTCGTTACTAAAAATTTATTATTGCTAGTATCTACCAGTATACTAGTACAAAAAAGTTATCTGAAATTTAGTCATTTGTTGATTCATCAAACAAATTTATTAATAACCGTTCAAACACATTCGGATGTTTGTTTCCGTATTAACATGGACTTATACCTCAGTTTTTGGCAAAAAAAAACGATTTATTTTTTCTGTTTTGAACGGTTCTCGGTTCGCACCATGTTTGTCCAAATTAATAAGTTATGATATTCATTTGAGGTTGATTAATTTATTGCATCATAAGGTGCCTCTACACGTTTGCCAAACTTTTCCATAAATTAATTAAAGAATATCCATTTGGATTCACTAATTAACTTTTGTTAAAAACTGTATATTTTAAAAAACTCGTTGTAAATACATTGTTTCAAATTTTTTTAATCAACTTTAGTAGTCTATTTTTTATTTAACTTATATATCTAAAGGCGTACCCGCCCCGCTAACCCCCGTAGAGTGACGGCCCTATATCACTTTTGAAATATTATTTTAAAACGGGAAGAGGAGACTTTAAGATAGTTAATCGAGCAATATTTAAAAATCGCCTGAAAATGAAAAACGGCATCGAACCCTCCACTCTCGCCTTTTTTTTTTTTTTTTTTCATACCCTCCTGTAATGATTTTAATGGGTAATTTGGTACGTACCTATAGGAGGTATGCTATATGTATAGCTGGGTGTTAAGGATACCTTGGATTGCCTTTTGGCATTATAAGGTAAATTATTATTACATCCACTCTCGCCCTCCCTGGAAGGCTGAAGGCCTTATCTGACTTTTCAAAGACAATTATAGCGAGTAGGTTGGTCGATGTACGACATGTCACAATCTCACAAGAGGAGATCATAACACTAAAGAAAAGGCTATCCTTTCCCGTCGGACCCGCCCCGCTAAACTCTCTGAGAGCGATGGCCCCATATCACTTTTCAAACAGCTTAAAACGGGAAGAGGAAACTTTAAGATAGAGCAATATTTAAAAAGCGCCTGAAATTGAAAAACGGCTTAAATGTCTAGGTAATTAAATCAAAAAATTTCTGATAAAATGTTTTGAACGAAAACTTGAAATTATAGGTTATGTAGCACTATTTACAGGAATTTTCGTCATCTACAACCTACAGGGCAGATATTTACGTTTCCTGACACTTCACCTATTATATACCTTGTTCCCTTTTACTATGAAAATTGTGTAAATCTAATGTAATAGCCGACCAAAGTCAAAAGAAGAGAAAAAGTGTGTGGACACCGACGTTTGTTGCTTCCTTTGTTTACCAAGCAATTGTACAAGTCTTGGATTTGCGGCAAGTGGCAAACGTGTATATCCAGTATAAAACATACATTTAAACATCAATCATATATCTTGCAACCCTTTATCAGGTTATTCTAAATCGATCTGGCAACTCGATTGATTGAAAGTAGATTACTCCTACAAGTTCACCGTTCAGGATTTACAGGCGAAAAAAATACAAAATTAGACGTAAATTGTTACTTTATTAAGTTAATTTATAGGGAGATGGTCAGGGTTGCGGTCAATAGTGAAACAAAAATAGTTTACAACTATTTATTTTCCAACGTTTCGCCCCACTTTGCAGGGCTTCATCAGGGCTAAAAAGATCTTCTTTTTTTTATCTTTTTAGCCCTGATGAAGCCCTGCAAAGTGGGGCGAAACGTTGGAAAATAAATAGTTGTAAACTATTTTTATTTCACCATTGACCGCAACCCTGACCATCACCCTATATATCAATTTTTACGGTCAACTATACATACATATATTAAGTTAATTAGTTGAAGGATCACCATAAATGCGTTCCCATGTTAAGTGAGGTAGAAATTAATTTTTAAAATTATTTGTAGAGTTATACTATATTTTGTAGGTTGGGTAATAAACATCGGGCTCCTGTAAAAAAAAATTCCTTGATTTATATATGAAATTTATTTGAAGTAGAGGTAAATAAATTAAAATTTAAAGGCAAAATTATGTCACCAATTTTTAATAATAAACAAAATGTTACTACATTTCGGCTAATCTTAAGGAACAAAACCTTCCTTGGTTTAATAAAAGAATGATGCCCTATAAATGAGGAAGAGATAGATTACTCTATTTCATTCAATAAAACAAATAATATATAATTTAGAGACTGGCAAAGTAGTTCTTTTCCGGAATAGTTCTTTGATAGTTCGTTCAGTATGATGAACTAGTTCATTTGAACTAAATAGTTAATTTTTCATTGAGTAATCCTTCGAGGTCCAGACGTCCCAAACGAACTATCTAGTTTAGACGATTGTTTTTCGGCGAACCAGACTGAATTAGCTTGTAGCGACATAGCTACTTGTTGGTCTTTACTGAACTACTACAGCCGCCAAAACCACTATGGCCCGGCATGACGTAGCCTGCCAGTTAACACGGGAATTATTACTGACGTCAGGCAAATGCCGAATATTAATATTTGTACTATTCTTTGTATATACTTTAATTTCACACATGTAACAGCTATATAAATTATTTTAATATTCTTAAATGTATCATTTGAATTAATAAAGATCACGTTATAATCTGCTGATCCACTGAAAGCTAATGTCTTACACGTAGCATCTCTCAGTGGCGTTTCATAGCTCAGAGAGTTGACTCGAGGCAAATTGGAATGCCCAAGTTCGGAATTTCCTGAGGCAGAGAATAATAATGTACATAGTGGATCAGTACATTGTTGTATTATTGGTTGGAAATAATTTAAAGTTTATTATTTTACTATGCCTTCTCTGGATCTCTCCTCCTTCCTATACCTTCTTCCCCATCGTAAAGACCTGCGACTAGTACCCAGTCAGGACTTACAATCCCCTTCGTGCCTGCAACTCTGTTGAACGAAGTTTCCATCCTGCAAGGACCTGCGACTTGCACCCCAGTCAGGACTTGCATTCCTCCTTTGCAACTGTAGACTAGTACTCTGTAGAGCGAAGTTTTCATCCTTCGAAAACTTATGGCTTGCACCCGTAAGACTTATCCTCTCTATTCTCCTCCTTACCAATTATCTAACCTCTTTGAGCACGCATTGTCAAGGTTTTCTGGTAAAGAGTACCTCACATTGTCAATTGGAGTTAGATTATCTAGCACAACCACCTGGACAAACTCAAATCATTACAGAAAATCTCAAGACAACTGCTTATAAGTGACAAACCAAACACTTCCAATATAGAATAAACATTCTCCATATTAAAATACTGCTGCCAATTAAATATTAAACACTTAGTTCAGTAGTTCGATAGTTCTGTTTAGTTCACACACGAAAGGAGTTACAGACCACGAAAAGACCGACTGCTAAGTAGTTTCTTTTGCTAAATATGTTATTTGAACTAGTTCGTTCACCAACGACACATCTCCAATAAAATGTAACTGAGCGTTTTTCCCTTGCACACTTCAATTACTTGTTTTAGTCTGTACATCTCATCGTTGCATCAGGCACTCCAAAGTTTTTCCTTAAATAAAAAAATTCTAAAAGTCCACTTGTAGCTCGTTGGGCACATGCGTCAATGATAAGCGATAACGCTCTATTTACAAACCGTCAGTGTTTCTCTTAGGAGATTGGAGTTGTCAACCTGTTGAATGTCAAGTATTTTTTCTTCTCTTTAAAAATAAATTTAATAAAATGGTTCTGTCCAAGTTACCGACTCCAGTTATCAATGTCGTGGGAAAATATTTAATGGAACTTTATAAGAATCCTGTTAGGACTAAGGCAATTACCAGGTATTTTTTTTTTATATTAAATTCATTTATATTTAAGTTTTCTATAAAGAAAAAAAAATACTGTCCTAATTATAAAGACAAAATAACTTATGATAATCAGTTTTTTTATGAAATCAAGGTAAGCATGACTTGGCACTTGTAGTGTAAGTGTAAGGGTAATTTACTCTGGTCTTCTAAATCTTTACCTGTTATCATCTTTTAAATTAGTTTTTGTGAAAGTTAAGTTTTGAAGTTATTAAACCCAAGTGTTATCATTAATTATATATTTCTGGGTGATTAATGGAACTCCAATTTATATATCTTATCCTAATTTATTTTTATCCGTCAACAAACTTGTGCTAATTTTATTTCTAACATTATTGTAAAAAAATACTGCGAATGTTTTTATAAATTTTCTATTAAAAAGTATTACTAAATAGTATTAGAAAAATCTAGGAATAACATGATTTTGAAATTTGGAAAACAATTAATTTAAAAAGCTCTCTGTATTTAAAAATAATGAATTTCTAATGAACACCAAACATAAAATATATATTTAAGAAGTAGAACCTATTCTAAACATTTTAAAATCTAGATTAAACTGGATTTAGTGAATGACACAATTCTTCCTTATTAAAATACACTAATTTATTTCATATCATCAGCAACGTTTCGGGAGATTTCCCCCATCTTCGGGCTGCTGAAAAACAAAATTCCATAAGACTCTTCCAGTAAAAAGATCATTAAGTTAGGCCTAATAGATTTTTCTTTGTCATTTTTTTTTATTTTTTGAAATCATGAATATTTAACTTTTTTTCTAATTATTAGGCAATTTATACATTTTAATTCATTATGTACTATCAGTGATTTGGTTTGTTGACTAAATACATCAATTTTCAATTCCGATAAACTAGCACAGGCAGAATTATTTCAAGGATGCAGCAATTCAATTTAGTAATAAGGTATTAGTCACTTGACCATTTAAAAATTGTCCCATTGTTTAATTCAGTGCTGAAATTTTGGTCAATTTTTTAAATAATTTTAGGACAAACTCTGGAAAATATTCCCTTAAAGGCTTCAATAGTGGAAGTTATTCTGAGATAGTTGTTTCTTATTTTATTTATTTATTTTTTTTTTATGGCTCAAGTCCTCCATTAAGGACTTACACACAACCTCAGAGTGGGAATGTCAAGATTCATTTCTCAAACTCTCCATGAAATAAATATTGACTGATCTAGGTGGGAATCGAACCTACAATGTTCTGAACCTAGAACTTTGGGACCCTCATCTCAACATGCTCAGCTGTCACATCCTCCTTTTAATAAAATTTTTATTTTAATAATTGAAATTAAATATATGTTCTACACCCCTTTAATGGAAATGAGCTCGTGAATCCTCCATTTTATATTGCTCAATGCGCTGTATGCCTGTTACATTCAGAAAGTTGTCAGTCATTTAAATGAAATAACGCACACTTTTATCATATTCAGATATGTCATAATGACAACACCACTGCATGTCTTCTGCTTCAAATCATCTTATGTAACACAAATTAATATAAACTCTGATTTCATGGGAATAAGAAAACAAAAAGTTTATTGTTAATACTTCAATATTCATGAGGAAAAGATGGCAAATAAAATAACAATCATAATGAATAAAAGGAATTACAGATTGATTAGAAAATAACTAACATTATCGATACATAAATATTGTTGAAAGAAAATATATTGTCTAAATATTATAATAAGATAAAGGCTGTATGGGAATAAGTAATATTAAAATTAAGAAAGAACAAAAAACAAAAAAAATTAAAAAATAAATAAAATTTTTCAATAATTTAAAATAAATAAAATTTTGTTCTTTTCTCCTTCTTAATTTCAATATTACGTTTTCTCATAAGTCATTATTATCTTATGAATATTAATATAGTATTAACAATAAATATTTTGTTGTCTTATTCCCATACAATCAGAGTTTATTTCATTTATTGTATTCTAGATGACTACTTTATAATTTATTGTTATATATATTTTTCAAAAAGGAGGTCAGAAAAAAATATATATATATAATTTATTGTGTACTTTTAAATAGTTTTAAGAATATTTCAGAAAATGGCTGTCTTTATTTTTCTTATATCTCATATGTTTTTATAGATGGATTTCTTTTTTTCTTCTTACTCTTGTAGATGGTTTGAATGTTTGACAGAAAACTATAAAATATTAAAACTATAAAGATTCGACCTCTGTGTTAGCGGTTGTGCCAAATTCATAATCTCGTCTCATTTTTGTTGATTTTTTAGTTTCTTCGAATGAGTGGATACTAATGGAATGATATGCCCTTATACAACGTAAATATTAAATGCAAAATAAAAATAAATATTATTTTATACAATTAAATACTGGCTTTGTACACAAACAGGTTTTAACTCAATAAAATCATTCTACTAGTAATTTAACAATATGCTGTTCTTATCTAATGTTTAGTGAGGATTATTGATTTTTTATTATGTGATGCTTATGCGCATTTAACTACAGATTAGATATGACCTCTTGAAATCAAGTATTTTGATCTTTGTCATTTTTGATGGATGTCTTTTTTAGTTTTTTATAGTGATAGCATTGATCTCTACAAAGCAAAGTTATCTTAAATTAATAAATATGAAATAATTTATACATTATCTCTTAGTTTATTCTTTCCTTGTGTTATTTAATAAGCACACACACATTTATCATTGTATTTAAACATTAAATTAAAAATATTTAGCAATAAAAATTGATATCTATAAAATTATATTTAAATTAAAATATCAAATTATGCGAATATACCAGTTAAATTGACAAAACTTGACTAAATTGACAGAATATACCAGTTGAGTTGACAAAATCTTTTACTAGCATGGGTTTATTCTCCACTACACTTTTTTTCTCTTTGATTATGCAATAACACTTGTAAATAAAGGATTGCTTTAGAAGTCCATTATGGAAATTCCAAGGATGATCTTGCTGATTTCATTAAATTTGGAAATATATTTTCTTTATTCTTTTATCCTTGAAAGTATATATGGTTAAGGTTATATTCTATTGGTAGTTTTTCTAACCAAGATTTGAAGTTTGACAAATTTTTTTTTTTGTTTCATATGCCTGATCAGGGGGATTAATTTAACATTTCTCTTGTGGCAGCCCTATAAAGTTTTGATTTTCTTCTCTATTCTTCGGTGTTGACTTTGAATTTTTTTATTTTCTTAGACCACAACAATGCATGATGTAGTTGAAGTTCATTAGTATGTCAATATGTGAAGCAGACACTTTGGGGTGAATTTAATTCCAATTCTACATAGATAGACTTCGACTTGTAAATAAATTTTAAGTAATTTAACGTTTATAATGACGAGATATTATATAATATAGATTTATAATAATGGCAATGAGGAGTGTATTTGAGTCAAGATATATATATATATATATATATATGATAGATAAGGCAACTAAAACGATTTCTATTTTTAAGCAAGATTAGAAGATTTTTTTTTCCAATTTTACTTAATAATTCCAAATATACAGGGCTGTTAAAATGGCTTGCAGTTTCTTATTTAAAATCTATATAATTTAAATCCAAAATGAGCTCTTATTGATAACTTATATCTTACATATTATGTTTTAGAAAATAATTTGTATAAAATTATGTTTATCTTTTTAATGGTATAAAACATGGTTATTTAATGCCATAAAACATCACTGGTCATCAACACCATTTACTTATGCTTATATTTGTTTTATTTGGTTTTTTTTTGTCTGTTCGATGTCATATTTGTGCCAATAAAGCTTTTGATTTTAAAAACTGAAATAATAATCTTATTGTTTTATCATCGTCTCTAAGGGTTTTAATCCCAGTTGTAACATCCGGAGTTGTAACGGTTTAATCTGGGATTGTGATGTCCGGGTTTAATCCTAAGCTATTGAGATGTGATGTGAAATATGGTCATTCCTGGAAGATACGGCTAATTATCAAATTGTTGCTACAATATTGACATTTTGAAAACGTTAGTTTTGTGATAAAAAAGAGTAAGTGAGCCTTGTGTGGCTTATTCTGAGCCTAGTCAGTATAACCTATTTACCGCTGGAGACACCCCAGGGGTTGACATCCTTTTTAATAATTTTTAGTTTACTACTTGGACTTTCGTTCCATGAAGATTACCATCTATTTTGATTTCCTTTTCAAGAGATTTGCTCATTTATGATGGAGTTAAATTAGTATGAATTAAATTATGTCTTTCTGAATTAGTGAGCTTAATACAATAATGCTCTGCTTTCAGTGTGAAAAATTCAGTATTGACCTGAGTGTGTTTGGAAGACATTCTTAGAAGATTATTCCCCTGCCCTCACTATAAATTAAAAAATAAAAATATATTTTTTACATCAAACATATCCTTTTTTTTCTGTAAGTAAATCCATTGTGTCAAATACATTTTTAATATAAAAAATAACTAGCTACTACTTTTTTACTTACCAATTCTAACAAATTTTGATGGTGAACATTTTTAAGAAGCAGTATTTTCCGCAGTTTCACTCATCATTCTCTCTCTAACGAATTCATATTTATTGGGCATTAAATTCTACTTTGATACATTTGCTCAATTCAAACTTAGCATATTTATGATTCATCTATCATATCTAGATAACACAATCTGATTGAATTTATACTCTTACTGGAAAGAATTCGCATTCTCAGTGTAAAAATGCAGCTTAAAAAATATGCAGTAAGAGATTTGTGGTTAATGCACTTTTAATAAAGAGTATGAAGTTATTGTATTTCTATAAAATAACTCATCAACCAGTTACTAGTACTGAACATAATTAGAATAAATTCCTTATTTGTTCTGGGGCATGTCCTTTTTTGAATAATACTACAAAAATATTTGATGAACCTATATATCGAGCATTAATTAATTATGGAATATATATTGAACCTTAGAGCAACAAATAAAAAAAAAAAAAAACGAATAATCAATCCTGTAGCATCAGCTGTATTTGAAAGTCGGAAAGGTATTGGAGTGAAGGATGGAATTCCATAGGGGAGGGGATCTGATAAGAAGGATCTACCAAGAGCTGAGGTGTGATGGGCCGTTATATACAAGTGTGAAACTAAGGAACGTGTCTTGCTGGAAAGAACTGAGGATTTGAATTTAAGGAGAAATGAGATGTATGATGGATGACAGAATTGGATAACTAGGTTGAGGAAGGATGCCAGGAAATACTTATGATGGTAGGAAGCATAAAGCCACTTCAACTCCTCATAAAAACGGAACATGGAACTTGGGAGCATCTCTGAAGATCCCAAAGACTAATAAACAAACATGCATTTTAAAACTTGAATATGATGGTATTTATTGAATGTTGTACAGTTTATTTTATTTAGTAACAGTACAGTTTATTTTATTTTTATTTTTAGTAATGTTTAACATAAAATATTTCTCTTTTTTTCAGTTCCATCATTTCAGCCCTCGGTAACTACACATCTCAGGCTATTACGGGATGTGAAATTAATCAAAGGAGTATAGCAGCTTTTGGATTATTTGGGTAACTAATACTAAATTAATCTGTATTAAACTAGATTAGTATTTTTCCTTGTCTTACAAAACCTTAAACTTACAGTTTATTGTTCGGTGGAACGATTCCGCACTACTTTTACATCATATTAGAACAGGCTTTTCCTGGTTCAGGTAGGCTAACTGGGATTTGCAAATTTATCGTCGAAAGATTCATTTATGCACCTCTTTACCAGATGTTTTCTCTCTATGTACTTGCAAGGTTTGAGGTAAAAAATATTATTTAAATAATAGTATTTATATCTTTTTATTTGTTAAAATATTATAATTGTGGAAGAATTCTTTCAGGGAAAGAGTCATATCAGAGCATACAAACAGACTGCTAAGCTTTATTGGTCTGTCCTACAAGCTAATTGGCAGTACCTCTCTTGGATTCAGCTCATCAACATTCTTCTTGTTCCTTCAATGGTAAGTATTTTATATATGGTAAACCTGATATGTGAGATAGGCTAAGGAATGTATTGTTCATTAAGGTTGTAATAGACAGCATAAACTAAATAGAAGTAGAATAAATAAAATTGTGACAATAATAAGTAATTTAACACATGATAAAATTGATTGCTGTACAATGTTACCCTAATTTAATAATGTTGTATAGGTTATTAACTAAGATAAAAACTGACAATTGTCGGCTGAACCCACCCCACTAAGACGCCCAGGGAGCGATGGTCCTATATTACTTTTGAAATATTTACTTAAAACGGGAAGAGGAGACTTTAAGATAGTTTAGTTGAGCAATATTTAAAAAGCACCTGAAATTGGAAAAAGGTGTGAAACCAGCCTCTCTGGTAGCCTTACTTATCTGAGTTCTCAAACAGATAAATATAGCAAGTAGGTTGGTCGATGTACGACATGTCACAATCTCACAAGAGGAGATCATAACATATAAATAAAACCGATCCTTACCACCAAACCCGCCCCGCTTAGGCCCCTAGGGAGCAACGGCCCTATTACCTATATCAGTGGTTCTCAAACTTTTTCCGCCAGGGCACTATTTTTGGGCTAAAAAAATTTCACAGCATCCTTGTTGGCCTAAAAACAATTTGTGGCACCCTTGTCGAACTTAAAAAATAAAAATGTTGGCCCAATTATCCTTAGATCAGTTAAATATGTAGAAAAAGAAGGAAAGACGGTGTAAAGTAAGTACAGTATATTTGATATTTTAAAATATGAAGGAGATAGTCGGGGGTGTGGTCAAAAGGAACAAAAAATAGCTTTAACCAATTTATTTGCCAATGTTTCCCCCCCCCCCACTTTTCAGGGCTATAACAAATACAAAATAACTACAAATATGTTGTCAATTTAGGATAACAAGATAAAAAATATTTGTCGACAGTTGTAGTATGGCATTTAATATATGGTCGCCTAATATTGTTCGTTTTCACATTACAGATTAATCATGTTTGTTTGTTTCCAGTGAAAAAGAGGCCTTATACACTTAATATATTATTATTTTGATATGCTTTTTCTCGCAATTGTGTATTAAGAACTGGGGTGGGGGACATGGTCCAACCACCTACATATTTAAATTTAATTAAACATTTAAGAATTTTTGCACGATTATTGTTGTATCTAAGAGAACCGCTTGTTGAGTCTACTAGCAAGTGGAGTGGTAATTCTAGTCCATCTATCTCAGCCACTGTTGACTTCGGGATCAGCCCATTCGTCGATATTATAATTGGTGTTACTACTACAGATTCTAAATAGTACAGCTCCTTTAGTTCACCCACCAATTCCTGATATAATAATAATTATTATAT
>NW_027107592.1:0-1085 GCF_000696795.3 Halyomorpha halys | reverse complement strand
TTTTATTTATTTTTTTAAATTTGATTATTTTATTTTATTTAATAATTATATTTTTTTTATTTTTTTTTTTTTCCTTCCGATCAAGTTATATTTTTGTCAGTAAATTTTGTGATTTCAAAAACTGAAACACCAATTCTATTGCATTATCATCGTCTCCAAGGGTTTTTGAGATATCTTGGCTTAGTCCCAAGCTATTGAGGTGTCGTTACAATGGTTTTCCTTAGTCATTACGTTATTTTTCTATGAAGCTCTATTTATTATAAATAGGAGTAGGATTGATAACGACAAACATTTTATAACAACATTTAATCTTACAAAACCAATGAAATGTTTTTCGAAACGAATAACAACTATTATTTTGGAAGATTATTGATTGACCGTGTATAAAGATGAAAGGAATATGGTCCGGGTGCGGTCAAGAAAAACATATCTGTTTTTCTTGACCGCACCCGGACCATATTCCTTTCAACTATTATTTTATTTCGTCCCACCGTTCGCCTCTTTCGTTAAACTGTTATAAAGTGAAAGTTATGTTCTGTTTTGTTTACTAACAACGACCTTACGATAGCTTTTTGTTTTTATTTCTTTGTTTTGTCATTATTTTATTTCAAATAATTGATGGGAAATAATAGTTTATTTAAATTCTAGCAAATAACTATTTCCTTGGAAGAGCATAAGGATTTTTGAAATAACCAATTATATCTAACAATTTCAAAATCGAATATTCTTCAACTTAATTCATAAAATGATTCGTTATTTTCATATAGGTTATTTCTATAAATAATAACAGAAATGAAAACAAATTGGGTGGTGTTTTATGACTCATTTTATTGGTTCGTTTTATTTGTAATAACTGTTGTTTTGTTTTTTTCGACGAACATTCACATTTGGTAAACATAGCAGAAACTACCACCACTAATTCTAAGTATCCGATTTTCTTTTATAATATTCAGAATTAAGTTTTTCATTGATACTTTTTCGAACCCAGCAGTGGCAGATAATTTTTTATTCTGTTAAATAAGCCTTGAGTCAAACATGTCGTATCAAAGCTCTGCTATGGCACAAAGTTAGGACCTATTACTGAC
>NW_027107591.1:8786-9210 GCF_000696795.3 Halyomorpha halys | reverse complement strand
ATGAGTCTGCCAAGTATAGGTAAGGGAAATAAAAAATGGCGACTGTTTCAAAACCTTAAAAAAACATTAATGTTTCATTCGGATCTCTATATCTTAAAACTACCTTCAGCACCAGAAAATCTAAGAGGGCATTATGTAAAGGAGAGTAAATTTGCTAAAATATTAAACCTAATAGAGCTATTTATGTCTAATAGTTCTCGAAAAATAAATTTTTAGAAAGTAACATTCCTTAAAAATGTTCTGAAAGATTAATAGTTAGTTAATTTACGTTGAGAAATCTATTTCTCAGGGACTATGTGACGTATAGATGTCTTTTATCACTCAAATTAAAGCCAGTATAATCTACTAAAATGTAGTTTATGATCTTTATCTTCGTAGGAATAGTATTTTTCATGATATTTGCTAAAATATATTGATTTATTAT
>NW_027107591.1:4891-5666 GCF_000696795.3 Halyomorpha halys | reverse complement strand
GGTTTATTACACTTTTGTTTGAAAGAAACTAAGACTTTAACTAAAATCTATTTTCTTTGTCGATTAAATTAAAACAAATTATTAGGTATGACCTATGGTCCTAATTATTTGAATATCGCTCAAAATGATCTTAAATTACTAACCCAAAATTATAAATTCAAATGCTAATATTATTTTATTATTGTTAATAAAAAATGTAGTCTTAAGATACATAGACTAAAAATTAAATAAACTAAAAGCTACTATTTAGCTTTAATAATCTATTCTTTTTCGTATTCTTTATATATCTTCATTAAATGCGAATATTTATATTGTATTTTGTATAATTTCAATTTTTGCATAACTTTCATTTCATATTAGATATCATGTTTTTTAAAGCCCAAAGAATGATTTATTTTTAATTTGATTTTGTTTTATTTTTTAATCAACTTTCCAGTGGACTTTTCAATCATATATTTTTTATCTTCTTTTTTAAAATTAAGACAGCTGTTATCAGTAACAGTTTGTTACATAGATATTATATCAAACCTTTAGCTATTAAGAATTTAGAGGAGGTTCCGGTGAATTTTACTTTTGTTGGATTTTAGCAAAACTATTTTTTTTTTCAATAAATTTTTATAAATCATAAATCTGCCAAGTAAGGTAGCTAAAAATAAAATGTATTACTAAAAATAATAGTATACACAATTTTCTAAGAGTCGTATATTCTTTAACATTACGATTTCTGGGAAAAATCCTACAACCTTAAAACCTTATATATATTTTGTTTACTTAT
>NW_027107591.1:3080-4841 GCF_000696795.3 Halyomorpha halys | reverse complement strand
TCCTACAACCTTAAAACCTTATATATATTTTGTTTACTTATCAGATGACGTTTTCAAACCCAATTCCTTAAATTATACATAAAAAACAGTCAGCAATATTTTTAAAAAATTATGTAAATCATTTTGCTATATAACAACATTCTTTTAAAAATATTCTTCATCACTATAGTTAAATAAAAATCTTATATTATATGTTCAAATTGATATTCATCTTATGATTAAAATTTAGATAATATCTATCTTTTTTATCATATAGTCTAGGGAAATAAAAAAACAAAAAAACAATTTTTATAATTTAATGACTAGTCATTTATAGTAAAAAATAATTATATAAGGTATATAATTTATGAAATATAATTTAAAGGCTGAGATATCTGAAATTTGAACAAGAACGAGTTCAATTCATTCATGTACATTCATATCTCAATGGATCGGAGTTGAAATAAAAAAAACAGTATTGGAAATATAATAAAAAATTCAAATTATATGTGCATAATAATGTATGCAAAAGAACACATTTCATATTTGAATTAATTTTATGTGGTAATAAAATCGTATATTCCTCAGATTTTGATAAAACAGTTACGAACTTCCGGACTGACATTTAATAAATAGGCCATTCAACGTCGGGATTGTAAATATGGAGGGGTTCAAACATTTAACTTTGAGAATTCGTTAAAAGTAAATGGGAGATGAAATATATAAAAAGACCACCGTAACGTGGAATGTCAAAACCAACGCAACAAGAAAATTGTAATAAGAATTAAAAATTAAAGCTGACAAAGTTTCTTTAAAGAATATTCATATATTTTTTATATATTATATGAGCTCCCTACGGAAGGTGAATTCGCAGAGAATTTTTATATGTTGATATCCTATATAGGGGAACGGGGTGCTCAGTGAGTACGATGTTGTTTCTGACTTCTGGACACTTATTCGAATCCGGCTTTGGCAGATAATTATTTTTCTGTTACTTTAGCCCTGAGTCAACCCTGTGAGTTCAGAAGCCTATCCAGCCTCTATAAAGCGAGCCCTTAACTGGGGGGACAACCCAATGGTTGAGTATGATTTTGAACAAATCACTTTATACTATAACCGCTGATGAAGAAACAAAACAAAGTACTGAACCCCTGACCCTGCTTTGTACTGATACTGCTTGTAGCGGTAGAGGGTCTCCTATATATCATTTACAAATGCATGCCCACTCCGCCATCATGCGATCCCTTTCTGGCCATTCATGCAGTGAACTGATACTATATACTGAGACTATAAAGTAAAATATCGGACTTCGAATTGAAGGTTAAACCAATACTTTCAATACTCATAGCTTGGGTCTGACAAAATGTAATAAAATTTTAAAAAGTTAATCAAGTCTCATATTTACAGCCAGTTTATTTCTATTTAAACGAAAAATAATTTCCAAATTTCGTATAAAAATATGTCAAAATGAAAATGAGTAACAAAATATTTTCATTGAGTTGTGGTGAGAAATCAATTTTTGTAGCTTAGTTGGATTTAATTATTACTCACATGTTTCCCTTAAACCTATAAGCCCTTAAACCTAAAAAAAAATCAGTATCGACGACGCCTACAAAAGAATTGCCTGGGCTTGATAAGTTGAAAAAACAACCAACACCATTGGTTGATAAAGAAACAAACCCTCAAGGATAGCCCGAGGCTTAACTGATGCTATACCAAACATCCAACTGTGCTATATTTTGAAATACACGAGAAACACCTTAATTGGGTCACTATTGACCT
>NW_027107591.1:1711-3030 GCF_000696795.3 Halyomorpha halys | reverse complement strand
GCCCTTAAACCTAAAAAAAAATCAGTATCGACGACGCCTACAAAAGAATTGCCTGGGCTTGATAAGTTGAAAAAACAACCAACACCATTGGTTGATAAAGAAACAAACCCTCAAGGATAGCCCGAGGCTTAACTGATGCTATACCAAACATCCAACTGTGCTATATTTTGAAATACACGAGAAACACCTTAATTGGGTCACTATTGACCTACAGCAGTAGAGTAGTTCAGGGCGTAACTGATGTTAACATTACTTATATAGCACATTAAAATTGTAACAGATTCTCTACCTATATGTATATATCTAGGTATTATTTTATACCACATCGGCCTGGTGGGCCTTAAATGGTTGATATAACCGTTATATTATATATATATTTGTTAACAGTTGATTATGGGGGGTATAGTCTCATACAAAAGACACCCCTAACTATATACAATATTATTATTAAAAGAAAAAATAATGCAATAAATAGATAAGAATAATCTATCTATATTCCAGGTTTATAATAATGCTATCCTATTCCATAAGTCAGTTAAAAATCTTGGTATTACTTTTGATCAAACTTTGTCCTGGAAACCACACATTGCCCAAATTTAACTTCGAACCATAGCTACCTTAAAGGAATTCAATAGAGTCCGTTATTTCCTTCCTCTTAAAACCCGTCAACTCTTAGTTTACCCCCAATTTGACAATTGGCTATGTGTATATGGTGGATTCTCAGGTTATATCGAATCTAAACTTAAACGACTTATGAATTGTGCAGTACGATTTATTTTTGGGATCAAAAGAGATACGCCACACAACCCAAACAACGCTGAACTGAAGTGGCTCTATCCATCCTTCCGTTGCTAGTATTTCCTAGCTTCCTTTCTATTCCAAGTAATTAGTACTCAACGCCCCTCCTATACCCTAGAAAACCTGCAATTCAATTTCTCTGTCCAATCCCGTACCACCAGGTGCCGTTTATCTGACATCAACCCTCCACCTCACCGAATTGTTGCGTTTAATAAATTGTTTTTTTTTACCCGAGCTGCATATCTCTGGAACTCCATTCCCTCCGACTAATACGTCATCTACGAACCCTTCCCTCGTTCAAATCCCTTCTATTTAAGGCTAAATGTACCGATTTTTAGTAAGATTTTTTTTCAAGAGATGGCAGCACTTTCGGGGCAAATTTACTTTTCTTCTCATTTGAATACGGAATTATAAATTTTCCATCTGTAAACGGATTTACCATCTAGAACCCCATAGAAGTTACTGAAATTGGTTCATTAATTTTTGCTGTAATTATTTTGGGATTTAAAAAATTTATCTTT
>NW_027107591.1:713-1208 GCF_000696795.3 Halyomorpha halys | reverse complement strand
TAGGTGCTAATAGACATCTGAACGTTTCCCCGTTCCTGAGATAAAGATTTCCCACAAAAAATTCACTAACTACTGATTTTTTTGTATATATTTCAAGAGATTTTTTTTTTCATTTATTTATTTATTTTCATTCTTATTTTATTTTATTGTAGAATGAATGTGATCATTCATCACTGTTACCTATTGCCCACAACTCAGTGCAAGATTGTAATATCAATCAATAAATAAAAAGTATTAAAAAAACTTTGTTGATAACTTTATTTTATCGAAAAAATCGGACCAGTCTATAATCTTCCTGGGAAAATCCTAAACATCTAACAAATATCCCCTTCACAATCAGATGGTATGACAGTGCACAAAATACAAACAAACAAATATTCATTTCTATTTATTAGATTATTCAAAAATGTTCGCTAAGAATACGTACCGAATATCGGGTTACCCCTTGGTGTGGCCAGCCCTCCCATGGTGAGGACGTGAGAGTGGTCAGACGTG
>NW_027107591.1:0-282 GCF_000696795.3 Halyomorpha halys | reverse complement strand
GCGTTTCCTGATTTACAAAAGCAGTTCACGAGGTAAGGTGTAACAGAGGCAGAAACAAGTTACAGCGTCTTTAAATGAGAACGACTAGGTTATATATGATTATGTATAATAATCATATATTATATTATCGACCATAATATGGTCAATAGAGCATTCCCAATCCTACTTGTTCGGGAGAACGTGTGGACGCCCCTCTGTGAGTACACTCCTCAAAACTCTTCTCGATTCTACCTGTTTTTTCGCTTCTTCTCCAAGTCCTCCTTTTTCCTTGACCACAGGAGA
>NW_027107590.1:7910-8296 GCF_000696795.3 Halyomorpha halys | reverse complement strand
CCCTCATTATTAGTTGTTAAAAAAAATATAACCGTTACATTAATCATATAAGGCCCATCGCCGATCTGGTATTAAATAAAAAAAAGAGTATGTTCGCGTCTGAGGTGTTACAGCAACATTCGTTACAATTGATCAATCAGAAGCGCATCGTTGATAGCAATAAGAAAAGAGAGGAGGCGTTATCTAGAGGTAACCTACCTATTCTAACTATGCTTTTATTTCCTGGTACCGCCACAGTAATAAAACTTGACCTCCAGGCCGGATTTGAACCATGAGACCCAAACAATTCATTTTCTTACTTTTCTTCCTTAGGTTGTCAAAGCATCAATTTAAATGTAATCCTCCAACACCAAACTTTGTGTCACAAATGACGTTTACATTTTGTC
>NW_027107590.1:4772-5861 GCF_000696795.3 Halyomorpha halys | reverse complement strand
TGCTGTAATAATAGCACATGTGGGAAAAAAAAGTTAAAGATTTTTTTTAGATTTGGACGTATTCTAAAAATAGTTTTGTAGACTGGGGTTACTTTTATTATTATAACAGTGTAAATGTGACTAGTAATTATTTTATTTTTTCTTCATGTACGTAGTTTGATTATGTTCATTTTATTTATCCTTCTACATATAAATATTTAGAGAGAGATTTTATTTATTTTTTATGTGAATTCTTTTTTTTCATTTCTTTTTTTTCTTTACATTATTATATTGTTTTTTTTTTTTAATTTTAGTACTCTGATCAGTTATCACTACGACTTATTGTAATAAGATTGTAATATTTATCGATAAATAAAAAAAAAAAAAAAAAAAAAAAACTGCCTTTACTAAGATAGTCACACTTTCCTAGGGCTATTAAAGTTATTAAAAGATAACTCAAATCTACAGTACAATCTATGGAATACCTCAAACACAAAATAAAAACAATATAACTTATAGATATGCTACTGATTAAGTAAATAAAGTCTTAGCTATTTATAAATGAGGAGTTTTCTTTCAGAAATTAATATACTTAACTAAAAAACAGTGAATGTTTTTTTATAGAAGTTTGAATTTTAATACAAAAACGCTATTCAGTTCATTTCATAATTAAAATTATTCCCTGTCTAATAAGTGTTGTAAATAAACATTTCGATAAAAATATAATTTATATATATTCGCTTTAATATTTTTTAATAATATTTCAAATATTGACTTAAATAAAAAACCTTGATGTGTATACAGATAGTATGAAACATATATTTTATTTAAATTATAATTTCAAAACCTAAAATTTGAATTTTGCCTGAGGTGTTACAGCAACATTCGTTACAATTGATCAATCAGAAGCGCGTCGTTGATAGCAATTAGAAAAGAGAGGAGGGGTTATCTAGAAGTAACCTACCTATTCTAACTAGGTGGTACCGCCACAGAAATAAAACTTGACCCCCAGGCTGGATTCGAACCATGAGAACCAAACAATTCAGTTTCTTACTTTTCTTCCTTAGGTTGTCAAAGCATCAATTTAAATGTAATCCTCCAACACCAAAC
>NW_027107590.1:1228-1478 GCF_000696795.3 Halyomorpha halys | reverse complement strand
CAAATAAAAATCGACTAAGCCACTTTAGTAAAAAAAAAAAATGTAAATGCAAATATAATCTTCATGAACGTTTTTTGACTACGGCCTGATATATGAATAAAACGATCATATATATAAGTGTAGTATATTAAAATTCCTACTTAAAAATACTATTCAACTGTAACTAATACTATTTTTTTTATTTATTTATTGATATTTACAACTGTATAAAAAAATATAACAAGTAAATTTGATCATAATGACATAATGA
>NW_027107590.1:0-414 GCF_000696795.3 Halyomorpha halys | reverse complement strand
ATTATTATATACTTCAGAGACTTTTAATTTAATTATTTGAGGAATGTTTTATTTAACAATTTTATGTAATTTTGTACATAGTTTATTTTCTTTCTGAAATAATTTGTTTTATGTTCCTATTTTTTTTTCACTCCTTCCTCATTATAAACTCCCTAACCACTCAGACCCCCTAGTTTCTAACCTTGCATCCTCTTCCATTCCTGACAATCCTCCGAGGTGCCTGAAAAGATGATGGCCACGAGACCTGCTAATGTAAAACGTCATTCGAGTGCTTCCAAGTGGTAGTTTCTCTACACGCCTGTAATACTCCAATTTAACCGAGATCAGATTTACTAAATGTATTATAATGTAGTTTTAAATAGCAATAAATAAATATTTAAAAAAAAAAGACTTCAGAAGAAAGAAAGCTAATGC
>NW_027107589.1:9649-10412 GCF_000696795.3 Halyomorpha halys | reverse complement strand
ATAAAAGTAATTAAAAGGAGCTGTTTGTAGGAATCCTTGAAAATGACCTAAGGGGTCGAAACGTCGGAAGTTTAAAAAGAATAAAGTTGAGAGAATAAGGATTAAAATTGTTTTCAAGAAACTAAACCACTCTCAAACAAGTATATTAATAAAAAATAAGTCTAATAAAATATTTTATTTTTTCCTAAGCCTTCGCACTCATAACAAGTAAGTACAGTATACCTCTATTAGGTAGAAAAGGAAAAATTGAAAATCGAGAAAACCTTGAAAATAAAAAGGTAACTAACGATTAAACGAAATGGAGCAGCCCGTTGATTAAAAATAAACGTCGTAACACATAAAAAAAAAAAGAAGTAGCCATTACTGAGAGATATGGACTTTCTTCCTTTTGATTGGGTAAAAACTATTATTGTAGATTTATTAATAATCTAGGACCAATTACAATTTATCTAGATACTTCCCTACATTTAATAGTATATGTTTCGGGTAACCGAAAGTCTGGAATGGATGAACCCCTATAATGTAGACAGTGCTTGCGGCTAGTCGTGGAACCTAGCATCACCTCTAGTGCTCTCTCTGTGGGGAGAAGACACTTGTAGGATGAGAGCCATTTTTGCCAGTTGATTATGAGGTGGGGGGCATAGTCTCGTACAAAAGACACCCCTAACTATAAACAATATTATTATTAAAAGACGAAAAAAAATAGATAAGAATAATGCTTCTTAATAAAAGAGGAAAGTAAAATTAATAACAAAAAATAATG
>NW_027107589.1:3169-3644 GCF_000696795.3 Halyomorpha halys | reverse complement strand
CCACCAATGGGTGGTTCCTTCCCAAGATTTTCAAGTGTATATGAAACATACTACATACTTACCTATTGTATTATTTTGTACAGTTGTAAATTACAATAAATAAATAATTAAAAAAATAACTTACCCCTTCAATTAGTACCGAACAATAGCGAATAAGAAGAGAAGTTTATGGTTTCACACAGATCCAAGACAAACAGCTATGAATTGTTTCATAACACCCCAGAATTAACTGTGGTTATTAATGTGCAAGCTTATAATAACCTGATACGTGAGAAATAACTAAAATGTTTCAAATTTACAAACTGAAATAGGTTTAATGAAGGAGAAGTTCCAAAGTTAATAACTGTCAACGTTAGCCTCACTTTTCTCGTTAATTTTAAACTTTTTAATGGGAAAGGCCCGCGAGGTATTAGACTAATAATTAGTTAGTTGTAAAATGACGAAAATACAAAGCCTCAATATCTACCTATATATA
>NW_027107589.1:0-439 GCF_000696795.3 Halyomorpha halys | reverse complement strand
TTAAATCATTAAAAAAAAAAATTAAATCTGTACCACTACAACCTATGAATGGTCATGGGTACAGTACTTTTTAAGAAAGTACTGTTACTAGAACAACGGTTGTGCAAGGAGGTAATTTGGTAAAAATCTCACCCGACCGGCGGGTTTTTAATCAGTAAAGAGTACCCAGTTGATAACGCTGGGTGGATTCCAGAGGAATCTTGAACCTACAGAGCTGACTCATGGCAATAGTTTTTTTTTTAAATTTATTTATTTAATGTAATTTACAACTGTACAAAATAATACAATAGATAAATATGTTGTATGTTTCATATACACTTGAAAATATTGGGAAGGAACCACCTATTGGTGGTACTTCAAGCATTAATTTAAATTAGAAGGTCCCGTGGCCATCTTCTTTTCAGACGCCTCGGAGGATTATCAGGGATTGTTAAGGATG
>NW_027107588.1:0-1454 GCF_000696795.3 Halyomorpha halys | reverse complement strand
TTATATAATTAATAGTAACAATATTTTATAAATATAAAGGTATTTAATTGGTAACTGATAAACACAAAAAGCCTTTGGAAAAGAATTTAATTTTAATAATAGTTTTATAGGACTTAATATTAATTAATAAATATAAATATATTTTTGGATAATTGCCGTCAGCGGTTTTCCTGCCGTCCCGAACGACAGTATACATTGCTATGTATACATTTGTTTTGCTAAACAAATAGCTTGATGGAAACAATTGCTCTTTTGTCTAATTTATTCCTAAATATGAAAAACAAAATTCCTTTGAGTAAGGCCCTATGAAGTTGTTATTGGAATATTTCTTCGTGTAGGTTAGAGGGATGTTTGTTCCCAAACGCATCCAGTAGGAAATTGAGAGGGAAGATGGGAAGGGAACCTTTAGGTTCTCTTCATTAACATCTAGGGCTACCTCGGCCCTTCATTAATCTAATGAGTGGCCCTTCTGCCGATATTACCAGCGGACCTACATCTATTTTATATATCCGGGGAAGAGAGGAAGGGATAACAACATTTTGTGATTTTAACATTGCTACCTAACTCGGTTTATCAGGAGTGACTAACAACGAGCGAGTTTGAAGAAGTTTTGCACACTTTTTAATTTTACTACCTATTTGTGGAATATGTAGTAAGCGGAAATATCGCTGTCGTACAAAGTTTTCGAAAATAGAATGCATTATAAAAAATTAATAAATATATACTATGGAATGATTTGATAACTAATTGAAGGGATTTATTTTTTATTTTTATTTATTTATTTATTGATATTTACAACTGTATAAAAAATACAAGTAAATTTGATCATAATGACATAATGATATGATACAGGATGTAGGGAAACTACCCAGTAGTAGAACTCTAAAAACAGTTTACAATATAAGGTCACGAGGCCATCTTCTTTTCAGACGCCTCGGAGGATTATCAGGGATTGTTAAGGATGAAAGATTAAGAATTAATGGGTTAGGATGGGTAAAGAGTTTGAAATGAAAAGACGCATATCTTTCTTGTTAAATCTATTTTAGTTTTCAAATGCCATTAAATCCTACAATAACAACAACAAACCTTTGGTTTCAGTAATTAAAGTCCTAGAAAGCTGAGGCTAGAAGTGGTAAATGTCCTGGCTCATATTGAAGAAAGGATGTAATAGAAAGTGCAGGTCTTAGCCCGAGCGGTCTTTGAGCGGATTATTTGCCCACTAACTCAGCTCGGACAGAAAATGTGTTCGAGGAAGATAAAAACCAAAGTCGGGATTTAGGAAGCCATCTGTGCACTGGCTACCGTACAACGGCACTTAGCTTATAGTGTCCGACTTAATCTTCTACTGTTAACTGTTGTTCTTATATATAGTTATATCTTTTTTAATTATAAATTATTATTACAATTTAAAAATTAACGATTCGTATAAGAACACACGTTCATATGCAAGAGCG
>NW_027107587.1:50377-73345 GCF_000696795.3 Halyomorpha halys | reverse complement strand
TATATATATAAATTGTTACAGTTTCAAATATCTCGGCTCCACAATTATCTCTACAAATGATCAACGGACTGAAATGGATAGACTGGATCAAGAAAGATTCGAAATAGCTGCAAGTAGCAAACTGAAAAGCTGTAGACAGGCATGAAGAAGGCTGGTTCAGAGTACAAAAGTCTGGAAGCTAACTGTAACTAAATATTATACACATTAATCTTATATATATTAAATGTGTGTATTTATGTGTCTAAATACAATCCTTATGTTATGGGCTACATACAATAGCTAATATTCTTTCAAAATTCGTTTCTTATTTCCAAACATTTAACTGCGTTTGATGGTTTTTGATGTAATAATGTTTGATGAAATAACCTTATCAAACATTATGGTTTCAAATTGCTTTGAAACACATAGTTGAGAACTTATTTAATATTACTTCGTAGTTATTACCAAGTCTTGACCTATAGAAATTTGTCAATATTCTAAGCGATAATTTTACTATCAACAGAATAATTAATTTTTAGACGATCTTATTTTCATTGTTTTTGTCTTTATTATACATAACAATATTTGTTCCTTAATAATAGGTCCTTCCGGGCTTGAGTTTTTATAATATCTCCTAGTGATTTAAATACTTATAATATTAAGCAATAGTAAATCGTGCAATTTAAATTAAAAACCCAAATTTATGGTTTCGGTTGGTGTTCAATGAAGGACAGCACAGTCCAGTGTTGGGTAAATCGGAATTGCAAAGAAGCAGTATCAGTTTGGGCGGGGTCAAGATGCCAGATACAGGGATTCTGCAAGTACTGGTTCTGGAGTGCGGCCTCTTTATGAACTAACCGTCCTCGGTGCCACGAGTGCAGGGCTTTCTCTCCTAAAAAATTCAATTTTACACGTGCCAACCATGAACTTCCGAGCAGCCTTGTCTCCAGCACCTCTGGCTATTGCAGTCCTAATAAAATATTACCAAATGGTCTGAGATGAATTATACGGTTTGGCAATCGAGTAGAAGTCTTAAGTTAATTTTTTTTTATATCATGGAGGACTTTCAGTTTTGGTCAGACGTCAATATTAAGTCAGGCCCCTCCTGTTCGTAGATAAGGTGTCCTGCACATATTTTGTATACATACATATATATATATATTTTTTGTTATGGTATTTTCACGGAACAGCCTTAAAAACCATGCGAATATCATTATTTTCACTTCCTTTCATACCCGTTCTCTCCTTCTTTATTCCTATAATGTTTATATTTATATATAATATTTCAAAATTTATATTGCACCAGCTCATTTAATAGCAGAATTGGTTATTATGTCTTAGTTTATTAAATTCATTTATAACTATTCAATAGTATATATTCTGATGTAGTTTACTACTTGATAGTGTTAGTCAATAATTATAATATATTCATCCTCTTAATGACTCTAAATAAGCTTTTGATAGTTTGTATCCTTCCATTTTTAAATCTGTTTTATGTCAATATTTTACTCTTACACTGAATCTATCTTCTTTGTACCTTTTATTTTTGACCTTGATGAAAACTGCATTGTCATTCGAAACGTTGGCGATAAATAAATAGTTAAAAAACTATTTTTTTCTTCTTGACCGCATCTCTAGCCATGTCCTATACCAATTAATGTAGGTTAGAAATATATTTAATTTAAAGGTCCGCAGACATCCACCCCCCTCTTCTGGCTTGGTACAAAAGGGGTCTCCTTTTGATAACATGTGATAATTAGCTTGCTAAAAAGTGTATTGGTAGAAACTCTAATTCTTTATTCACCGGTTAAAACTTTTTAGCTAACACTAAACCATCAGTTAAGGTAACGCTAAATAAGTTTTAACAATAATTCCAGGTGCTGCTGAACCCTTTCCGTGTGCCACCTTTGAGGCTCTCGCGGCCCACCTCTTGGGAACCACTGACATAAGGGTTTACATAAAGCTAATTTAGTGTAATTGGAGTGGAGTAACGCTATGAGTAAATATTAATTGATCTCTTATCCTCCAAGCACAGGGAAGGGCCCAGCTGTAAGTAGGGATGGGATATCGATATCGATATTATCGAAATATCGATATTTTGTCTCCGATATCCGATATTTTGATATCGATATCGAGTTACCGATAATATCGGAATATTGATAATTTTCCTTCGATAATATCGGAATATCGGTTTCTAAAAAAAAAAAAAAAAAAAAATCGATACGATATCGACATTAAAATAATGCAAAATATCGAAATAAAGATGTAATTATCAAAATATAATGTCGATATTCCATTTTTTAATTTCCTATATAATTTTCTTGTTTTTTTTTTAAAAAAAAATATCAATATTTCGATAAAATAATATCAGATTATTGTTACTAAAATTTCATATCAATATTACAACAATAGAAAATATCTAAATAAAAATGTAATTATCAATATAAAAAATCAATATTCCATTTTAAAATTTCTATACAATTTTCTAATTTAAAAAAAAATCTATATTACGATAAAGTAATATTGGAATATTTTTGCTTATATTCCATATCGATATTACAACAATACAAAATATCGAAATAAATACGTAATATCAAAATAAAATATCGGATAATAATAATAAATATAAGAACAATATTCCAATATTACTTTATAGAAATATCGATATTTTATTTTTATATTACGTATTTATTTCGATATTTTACATTGTTGTAATATCGATATGGAATATAAGCAACAATATTCCGATATTATTTTATTGAAATATCGATATTTTATTAATTCGTTAAATTTTCGATATCGATATTTCGATATTTTAAAATATCGATATTTTAGTTCCGATATAACACAGATATCGATATTGCTATCCGATATCGATACCGATACCGATATCGATATTTTTCTTTCGATATCCCATCCCTAGCTGTAAGTAGAAATCTTACAAAATGTCCCGATATGTCCTAACTTGATTTATTAAGACATATCAGAACATCAGATTAACTAGATTGATTGATGCCACCTGCAAATATGACTGTTTCAAAAGGTTTTAAAAAAATTAAATTTTCATTTAAAGTATCGTAAATGTCTTAAAATATGAGCCATAAAGAGCAATTTACGTTCAATACTTTCCTAGAAATACCTTTTTAGAAAGCAGCATTTTATAACAAATCAATGGTTCGAGAATTTATTTTGCGAATATTTAAGGAATTTAGGACGCATATGAGTAGTAGTATTCTTCGTATGAGTAGTAGTTTTTTTGTAATATTTTCCAAAATAAATTCACAATTTTTGGATAAAATGATTAATTTCGGAAAAACTATCTAACAGAAACCATACAGAGGTATGTTAGCACTCAAATTAAAGCTTGTTGAATGTATTATAAAGTCGTTTTTGATGTTTATCTTTGTAAGAGTAGTGGTAGTTTTGATATTTGCACATGAATACGAATTTTACATATGACATTTTGTCTGAATAACTAAAAATCAACATTTTGTGAATTTTTTTTTGTTAATATCATGAAAACTAATACTCCTACGAAGATAAACTTAATAGACTACTTTATAGCTTATTAAACTAGCTTTAATTTAATTTGAGTGCTGACAGACATTTTTACGTCTAATTGTTCTTGAGATATAAATTCCCCAAAATAAATTTACTAAATACTAATTTTTCAGTACTTTTTTTTATGAAATTTTACTTTATGAATATGTATATCTCGAGAAATATGAAACATAAAAAGTTCTGTTAGGGCTCATATCTCAAAAAATTTACTTTACATTAAATAATGTTCAATTGTATTTACTAGTGTTGTAGATAGTTTTAAAGATATGGAGCTTCGAATGAAAAATTCAATTTTTCAACGTTTTAAATTTTCGAACGTTGTATGATCTTTCTTTATTAGCAATGCTACAACGATTCATAAAACTTCTATTAAAGTCTTCATTAGATAATATCGATTTTTTTCCGATTGTACGAATTCCGGGACAATGGCGGTCAAATGAAGGAGCCGATTAAATAAACAGAAACAGAACGTCTTTAAAAATCATTGCAACAATGTTACTTTATGGTTTGTAGTACAGCTCTAGGTTTAGGCCGAAAACTCGGATTTTAAGAAACTAAACTTAATTTCATTTTAAATTTCATCTCTGGATTTTTTTCTCTCTACGAAGCTTCATTCTCTGGATATAACCTAGCATGTTCTCCAAAATAAAACCATTAGAGAACACTTTAATCGGGAAAAAACAACTGGCTTTCCAACCATAAAATTTGTTTAATTCATTGAATATCTGATATTGGGTGGTTAGATGATTCAAACCAATGCAACCGTTTAATAAATATTTTTGTAACACAGTTGTACCTTAGTAGGTACACCTTACAGTTCAGAACTTTATGAAAGTGGCATTAAATATTTAGAATAAAAAGTTAAAAATAAATTATGATCAGGGAGATTTACTTTGTTGTGTTCTATTTATTTATTTAAAGAATTCTGTAGGGATAATGGAAATATCTAATCATTAACTAAACCAGCATTCTTATTTATTATTAATATTATTTTACAGCATGAAGTTGTTTTTCTAATTGGTATGGAGAGAGGAAACGAAAAAAAGAAAAGAAACACCCCAGTTAAAAATTGATTGGCAATCTAAGAAGATACATAAAAAAGAACTCGGCAGAAAATGAGACTAAGATACCAAAGAATGCTAAGGAAAAGAATACACAGCCAAACAAAATAACAAAAAAAAAATTGCATCAGTATTCACTCAAATCATGTTTAATAGTATCATGGTTTTGGCATGGTATGCCTGCTTTACCTATTCCTGAGTTAGTGTTACAGTAAGAAACATTCATGAACAACTTTTTTTTAGAAACAGAACATAATATTTAAATAATTTTTCCTCTACAAATTTATAACCGAGGAAGTAATCTTATTTATTATTTATTCATTTTCACTTTTCCCTGCTTTACAAACAATACAGGTGTGCAGCAGCAGTTCGATGTTACATATCCATCATCAAACTACTGCTAATGAATCAATTTAGAATTTTAATGATTTATGTACAGTTTTCTTTAGGTTCACTCTTCTGCGCGCCAGTCTTCGTCCGCAGGCATTACAGGGGCTGGTCTTCTTCTTTGACGAATATTGAAGTGGCTTGGTCCAATAATTGTTTTCCACCTGTACAAAATTCTTTGTAATCCGGGTAGTTTTCTTCGCTTACTAGCTGAGGGCACGACTAAGGCCGTTGGGTCACCATATTTCCCAAGTAATTCAAGTGAGGACTCACGTTAAATCCTCTTCCAAATGTTACGCCAAGGTAGGTGAATTATTAAATTAATAGGGTAGGTGCTATTAGTATTTCTCCCAAGAGAATGGCCTATTCCATTCGTAAATTTTTCCTCTCGCACCATTCTCCAACCAGGTTGGCACATTGTTCTGCTCGCTGTTGCTGTTGCTTCGCTATTAGAGGACACCACTGCAGCCAGATCGCCGACGTAACCAGTGGCTGGAAACCGCTCTTTCTCAAAGACTCCCAACAACTCGTCAAAAATCAGCTTTCATAGGTCTGGGCCAACCGAGGAAGAAATCGTTCAGGTACAAAATTCAAATTTACTACACGTATCTCAGAAAAAAACAAAAAAAAACTAGAAAAATCGACAGCCAAAGTCTACTGGTTTCCTTCATTATTTTATACGCTTTAATTAGACATTAATGTTGTTTTTATTTTATTTTATTTTCAATGTTACCCATATTATTATTATTCATACAAAACTACATGTTCGTTGTACGATATACCCTTATCCACTGAGCTAATGTATAACTACCGAAGAAATGAAGAATAATAATCGGTAAAAATCAAGATTTAATGTATAAATAACTTTCTAGTCGTAGTTTAAATGGACCTAATTTAAACTTAAAAACGACCATCTAGTCCCATAAATATTACCATTCTTCGAATATTTCTAAGGACCTCTAATCCTTCCAATTAGTGAATATTATAAACTCTTGGAACGTAAAGAGTCCTGCGAAAAAACCCTTAGACGTCGCAGTTATGGATGGCTTTTCAACTATAGTAAATTAAAATAGTTTTTAAGGTGATTTATATTTATGTTTGTTTTGGTAGATATGCAGATAAAATATAAGTTTTTTTTAATTGTTCACCTTGATATTTTCTTTCACAGATGCCACTTGCCCTAAATTCTCAACTGCGCAACAGCATGATGTATTTTTTTATTATGTGTTTAACTTTATCGAAGATCTAGAGAATTAGAGAACAGCATATAGATAATCAATTTTTATTAATATGGACCCTATCATTATGCCTATATTGTATTCGAGGTTTCGCGAAATTATGTATTAGCATCAAATCATGATTTTATCCTTCTTCGCTTTAGGCTTAATCCCAAGGTTTATAAACTTTTTATAGGTATAACTGAACACGCAAAAGACAAATTCCCGAATTAGACTGAAACAAATAGAACTGAAGATAAAATATAAATGGTGTCCCACAAGACCATATATGTTCATCCTCCTCCTTAAACTCTGAAAATAAAAGAGAAAAGTTGTGGGGCGCAAATACACTACGTTCATTTACCTCTCAACATACATTCCCAAATTTCGAGCAGATTAGTGGGCTCAAGAAAGATGTCATCGAAAATTTTGTGATTTTCGAAAATAAAATAAAATAAATAAACACTAGGGAACGCAAAAATGAACAACAAACAATTTTTATTTTCCTGTTGCTATAAAAATTCGTATTTTAAGATTTTTCGAGGTGGAAATATTGAATATTAATTTGTTTCAGCCAAAAATTTAACAATTGATAACGAAGGCGTGCATGCGTTCGGTTTCAGCTTTTTTCGATTCAAACTCCAGTCTCTATTTTTCTTGTTTTTTTCTCCTAGCTATTCATCAAATCCTTTAATATTTCGTATTTATCTATTGTTTATTAGTATAAATATATGTTTATTTATTTCAAATAAAGAAAATTTTAGGTATTTAGAGGAAGATTTAAAAAATTGTCAGTTAAGCTCTGCCACACTGTTCATCGAGGATAAGACCTAGTTGATATTATAGAAGATTTAATTGTAATAAAGTTTAATCTAAATGGTTAAGAGTTTTTTTCGAGAAAATCGAAAAAAAAAATGGGATAAATCAATTCTATAAACCCGCCTTAAGTATGTAATTTGATTTAAGTACGATTTTTCATTTCCAAGCTAGGCTGTTCATACATACAGAACATTTTGAGAGTTCTCACTCATTTCACGAATCCGAGTCGAATGCTTAATTTAATCTTTTTTTTTTACTTTTGTACTCTTAAAAGGCGCATCGTGTGTGTTATTGAGCCCTGAAACGATTTTCCTTCAATCATACTGATCTTGTTGCCCTTCAATCTATTAATTTTCATACGGTAATATCTATATGAACCACTGTGCGATCAAGTGAAACAGGTTTTAACAGGTTCTACGAACAAACAAGGTTTATTATGGCTTTAAGGTCGTGTAGATTCTATATGCTACCCTCCCATGTCCTAAAAAGAAATAATTATTCAAGACCTATATAAAAATGTTTGATAAAATTTAGGGGAGACGTACAAGTAATAAACGTTGCTACAGTAGTAGGAAATTTGAATTTTTGACTATCTGACTTCTATTTTATTTAATATTTAACTGTGAAATATACTTGACGGAGTACGGTACTATCATGTATCCAACAGCATTCTAAAATAATCAGCTGTTCTTTTGCATAAATTACAGGAAATCGTTGCATTAAGGGACAATGCTAGCCTTACTAAATAATGTTTTTTTTATTTTTTATTTTGTTGGTTTTTTTAAAAAGAATTTAGGTATTTCACAAAGTCATTATATTAAATTGAAAAAAAGTTATATATTTTTAACGGTTATTTTTTCACTATTTACCTGTACTTGAACTAAATTTACGCTTCAAATTGACAAAAATATTAAATTATCAAATACAATTTCATATATTATAGACAATTTTAAACTGTTATCTGTTCTATAGCATAGATTTAGTTCAGGTACAAATACACACCCTTTTCGAAATGTTAATAAACTCATAAATCAAAGTTAAGGTAACACCGGAGCTAGTTCGGGGTTTAGTGGGCGGGCTGCCTGGAAAGCTGAGAATTCGATGTCGTTTATTGAACAATACTAGACATAAGTAAATGTTTTAAGCGAATTCCTGTTACAAATTATCATACCACCTTATTAAAATATAAAATCATATTTAATAATAGTAACTAATCCTCTTCGTGTAATTGTTATTTATTCATTTATTTTTTTATTCAGAAACATTCATGATATCTTTAAAAAGGGTTTTTAACAAAAAGATATTTTCACTAATCCCATTTGAAGTGTACTCTATTAAATATTTTTCTTGTTAGTCTCCATTTACACATTTATATTGTTAGTAAACAAGTCTTTTACAAAATTATTCTGTCAAAATTTTAGTAATTATGAAACGGAATTTGTGGATGAATAATGCTGTTGCTTCAATTTTTATCAGGAGCATATTATCAATGAATTCTGTTTTTTTATATAACCGTTTCAACATTAAAACTATATATTTTAATTTGACTAATATTAGAGTTTTTTTTTCATTTGACTGTAAACACCCACACAAACGCGCGCGGTGGCACGCATATAGCTTTTCGAATTATTTCCAATGAGGCGGTGTGCATGATAGCCAGAAAGCCGCTTTTTGAACTTCTTGTTGAAGAATGTAGGCATTATAGAGGGTGTTTTCGCGTTTCGAGTGAAGAAGAACGGGGAATAATCATCAATAAGTGCCAACAGCGTTGGGAAGTTGTAGATTCCGGTAGGTGAATTTGTAGGTTGATACTTGATGTCGGTTTGTGGTATGATCGTCAACATGCTGAGATGTGTTTTTATGTAACACAACTTTTGACCGGACATGGACGGTTTAGAACCTACCAATACCACTTTAAATTGGACAACTTTTTTTTTTAGTTGCATACGATTAGCAGAATAAAGAAGCGAATTGGAGAGATTGTGTGGAGGAAGCATCACACCAAATAACATGATGATCCATATGCTGCGCTTAGACCAACATTGGGACGCATTGAAGAAAATCGCCACGGTTGTCCTTAGAAGGTTGAGACCAGAAGAGAGGGCTAGCAGGTATAGGAAGATAGGGACTAGCATGGAAAACATGAAAACAATGGGGCGGCAGCCAACCATTACCCTCCTTGAAGTAATCCCGAACGGTGGTCCCGTGGAGAGGAGTGAACAAGTGTAAGGAGGAGGTTTTATTGGGGAAAAATCAGAACACATAAGTACCCCTGTCTTTTGACATAGATACCTTGTTGATATCTGTGTCTTTCGAAGATTTCCACCGATCATCGTAAAAAAAATAAATAAAAAACATATATATAAAATAATGATAATAATCTGCCATACTAGCATTATTATTATTTTTGCGACATATTATCCATATTTTGCATAGTTACAAATCCAAAGTGACGTATCTACAAATTATGCTACCTTGGGGTTTTGTTCCAAGGCTTTAGTTTTGTATTTAATAATTTGGCGCACATTCTCTGCAATGTTAAAAAAAAAAAACCTTGCGGATTATATCTTGTCGGTATTTAAAAATATAAAATAAGAAATATAAATTATTTGCTACCTTAAATCTACAATATGATTTCAAACGCAGTGCTCTCAGAAATTTTAAGATAGAGATGTACTGGCAATATACCATAACTCTCAATTAACAATTGTTAAAGTTGTATAATTTTAAAGAATAGTTGAAAAATCTAACACTGATTTATTCTACACCTATTCGTTTTTTTTTAATGGATGGGCATACATACAAATCGGTTATTTAGAAACGTTTATTCAATCTGGAATCATTTAAAAAATATCAGGTCAGAAATATCATATGATTGTATGATCCATGATCACCGTCAATTATCAAGATATTTATAAAAATAGCGGATTGATGGATTATTACAGTTATCAAGCTCGTTAAGCTATTAAAACTTTCACTCATATATAGATTTCTGGAAACGTTTAATTTATTTATTTACAGGTAGCTTAGGTCGTTAGTTACAATCGATGAGAACATTAATTACATAGATAATCTGTTTCTTTTACGTAACTAAGTTGAGTATTATAGTATACGGTAGGAAGTCAAATTATTTTAATTTTATTTCTTTTATTTAATTAATCTGCAATTGTTATTATTACTAGTAAAAATTGATCAATATAAACTATGAAAGAATATTGTAACTATGAAAGAATTAAATAAGGAAGGAAGAATATTTTTTCTGGTAAAAAAAAAAAAAAAAAAACGGCAAGAAGAGATTCAATTATAACTAAAAAATATGTAAGATCTTTGATTAGATATAAGAAATTAAATAAACGCATACTATTATTAAAATGATATAAATAAATAATAACAAAAAAAAATGTGGAATTTATAAAAAGAAAAGAAATAAATCAAGGACTTAGTCTTATTGATTAACATACATATAATGACCAAAGTTTTTTTACTTGGAATTCGATTTGAGGATTGAAAGTTTTTTTTTTAAAGTTCACATATCAGAATAAAAAAAAATCAAGGTAATGTTATTAAATCAGAAATATGTTCCAAATTAATTCTAAGCAGCGTTTTATGATATCCGATAAAGATAACATAAATACATCCTAAGGTTACCTACCAGAAATACAAGGTAAAGTTGTAAATCAGAAATAAGTGTTTAAAATAAATTGTGAGCAATGTTCTATGATATAAAATAAAAGAAAGAGAAATGTATATAAATTGAAACCCCCTGGGATGCGCGTACTATAACTATTTTTTTTCTTATCCGTTTTATGAAATAGGAATAAAACTAGTCAAATGACGACTATTAAAACAGTTAAAAAAACGCTCTAAGCTTCCAATTCATTACAAAAATTTATTCAAATGACTACAATGGCCTATTGTGGCTTACGGAGTTGAGCTTTTGGGATCCCCTAAAACCATCAAATTGCTCTTGTATCCAATCCTTAAAATATAAAATTCTTAGTGATCCTTACTTATTCACAAATAAAATCACCAACAATGCCCTCAATGTTGCTGCTTCGGCCAGAAACAACTATCAATTCTTCCATATTAAATTATCTAACAACCCAAACCCACTTGCTTCTTCTTTAATACCTCATAATCAGAAAAAATTATTAACTCAAGACCTTCTAATGTATAAATGTTATTGGAGTTCTTCTAATTGGTAAAGCTCCTTAGGTCTTTCCCCATTGCGTTAAGGCTTCGTTATCTTTTGTTAAACTGTTGTATTCTTGGCAGGAACAAAATTTATATTCGTTATTCCCACTTCGAAAAATTCTAAAATACGATTTTTTGTAACTGTAGAAAAAAAATCAATTTTTGACCGGACATGGTTGCTTTAGAGCCTACATCGGATCGCTACTTGGATTTGTAGGTTTGTGGATTTTCTACAAACAGTGATCACCAGGCTACATTGATTAAACTTGATACGCCTATAAGAAAGAAGAGTTGTCGATGGAGAAGTAATGGCTGGAATGCGAAAAATTTTGATGACGCTTCATTCACTTTAATGCTGGAGGATGAATGTGAATTGAAAGGGTCAGCCGAGGAAAAGGCGCGTATACTGATCATTTTTATATCTGGGGCTTGTGATGCAGCTATGACCAGTTCGAAACCTGGCGAACATCATTCCTCAGTGTGCTGGTGGACGGATACTATTGCCGATCTTCCGACAAGAAAAAAGAAGTTACCAGCGAGCGAGATGTCTTCCGGAGTTTTCTTCAATAACAGTTCATGAGGTAGAAGGAACCTCCGACAAGCCATTAAAGAAAGTAAACGACGGTGCTGGAGAGAACTCTGTGATGAGGTAGATGCAGACCCATGAGGTAGACCTTACAAAATAGCACTCATGAAACTATGTAAAGGCACGATGCAGCTCCCCACGAGACCAAATGTTGTAGGCAGTATTGTCAGAGCCACGAACAGGCGAATACTACTGAATGTATAGACAATACATATATATTTTCCACAAATCACGCAGGAAGAGTTAGAGGACATCGTCTCGGACCTACAACATGACAAGGCACCAGGGTTGGACGTAATTCCTAATGTGGGTCTGAATGTGGCTCTTAGGAAAAGGCCAGATCTTTTCATCGATCTCTTCAGTTATTTTATTCGTGAAGGCTCAATTCCGTAACCTTTGTAAGAGAAAGGGTCTCGTACTTATTCCAAAGAGTAAGGGAAGACTGAAAGACTCGTCAACCTATCGTTCAATTTTCTTATTGGATACTATGGGTAAAGCATTCGAAAAAATCCTTTCCCTTAGGCTACAAGAGTTCACGGATGGAGTTAATGGCCTCTCCCGGACTCAATACGGATTTCGTAAAGAGCGATCCACGATAGATGCTGTTGGATTGGTAATCGAGATGGCCCGCACAGCAATTGCAGGAGCAAGATGGAGGAGAGGTGCTAAGTGTATAGTAGTAATCATAACTCTAGACGTTAAGAATGCTTTTAACACTGAAAGATGGGCCTGTATTATAGATGCCCTAGGACTATGGGGGCGCCAGCCTATCTTACGAGAGTTCTCACAGACTACTTCAATTATAATGTTCAGCAAGTTCAAGTTTTTTTTCAAGTTGCCGGAGGGAGCAACTGTTGTGGGATTCGCAGATGATGTTGCAGTGGTAGTGGCGGTCGAAGTACAAGGAAGAAGTAGCCCTCATCGCCCACCAGGCTGTAGCTGACTGTCTTCGGTAGGCCTACAGCTTGCCGATCACAAAACTGAGGTTCGCCTAGTCACTAGTAGAAAGAAAACGGTAAATCACTGTCATGATGGGTAGCCACGAAATTCGTCCTGAGTCTTGCCTAAAATACCTTGGAGTCATCGCATGGATTGATGAGCATCTCCGGTTTAATGTTCACACGGAGTATATCAGCGCCAAATCTGCTAATGTTGCATTCACTGGAGAGGCCTATTCGTATCTTTTGAAGATTTCCACTGACCCCATCCTCCCGGCCCCTCCCCACACAGACACACACACACACTAAATTTCCAAACTTATTTACGTTTATCTCTTTAAAAATCTTATTCCAAACATTTGATGACCGCAATATGTTTTCTTACTATAAATTCCGTAAAATTCATAAATTTCAAGTAAGGTTTATTAAAAGGAAAAATGCTGGTTAAATTAAATGAAACATTAATTTAAAAAGATTTCTGTGAAAACACGTACATAAGCCATTAACTATAAAAAACTAAATAATTATTATTCCAAACATTACTTCAAGGAACATATTCGAATACAGGTCATACTTAATTTTATGATCCAGTTAATTTATGTGGGGTGATTAGAAGTTGCAAGAAGGTTACACACAGAAGGACAATCTTAACCAACAGTTGTTAATAATTAATAACCACCAACGACTTACAATTTCATAAATTTCTTGAACATTTATAAAACTCCACTTTAAAACAATTAACCTTGGAAATGTGGAATTATATTCTGTAATGGATGTATAATAAGCGAAGTATATTACGTTTATTTAAATTAATGTTCTACGACAAGGGGTTTTTGGTACATTTATTATATAGATTGATAGCAATTTTTTCCAGAGTAGTCAGATATAATTTGTTTTATTCATGATAAAAAAATTCCATTGCTATTTAAAATTGCCGTTTAACAATAATACCTTTATTCAACCACCCATTTTTTTTTAGTCGTTCGTATACCAACTTCATCTGCCTTCTTGTAAAAGTACCTGCATGCCTCCCAACAACCAGTTTGTCGAATCTATCGTAACCTGTAAATAAGCATAGAGAGCAACATTCGTATTTCTTCTTATAGTTTAGGCTACAATTGGTGACTAAGAATATATTTCATTTTCGAGAGGAAACACTACCAGCTTTGTTTCAGAATATTATGAATGAATAACTAAAAGGTTTAGTGGACTCTGAGGTTCAATGCTGATAAGACCACTCACTATCTACAGATGTTTATCCAACGATTGGTGTTCAAATCCGTAAGATGAGCCCACCAACGTTTTGGTCTACAGCTCGGTTCTTTACGAGTCGCCTCAATGCACTTTTTAGTGACTGAACTCTACAGCATTTCTCGCTATTGCCTCGTTGCGTACCAAATACATCGGTAAACTGACTCTTTCTTGAGAATATGCAACCACATTTCACATCATTTAAGCCATTGAAGCAAGACGAAACGGAGGAGCGAGTCTGTTCTCGGCCATGTCATGGCCTTCCATTATCAACCTATATACCAAAAAAGGATTTGAACCGACCAATACACGTGAGGTTATCGTTCTCAACAGGGGAGGAGGGATAACCGTGACTCCGTAGTGTATCTCTTTATTCATAGGAATCTTGAGAAATTAACTGATGATGGTAAAGAAAGTTCTCAGATGCTTTTGCCCCACGAATCGGCTATTTTAAAATGCCTCATTAGTGCATCTCTGGAAAAGATATGCATGAAATATTCAACAGTCAATAAGATTACATGTAATCTAACCTTCGCCGTCACGTACCCTTTTCCTCTTTTCCTCTTTAGAGCTATTCTATACTATTAGTTTTCACTTCTATTATTTTATTTCGAAGATATTCTTTTATTATATTTTTGAGGAACAAAGAAATTTCATTTTGAGGATCTGTAAGTCTAATAATTGAAACTATTTTTAACTATACAGCTTATCTTTCTTCACACATGTTAAGGCGTTCTTCATTCTTTCCCTTTTACTGAGACACAAACCAGCAAGTTCATTAATATTATCCATAAATTGTCAATATCTTCACGAACCTCAAACTTGTTATTGAAGGGATTTTTAAATGTCTACAGATTAAAATTTTTGAAACTGAGAATATATTATTTTCAATTTTTTATGTAAAGTTTCGTGATAACTAGCTCATGTTCTGGCCCACATGTTTACCCACCAACAAGATCTCAATTTGATTATAATATTTAGGATCAAGACAAATTGACATGATTTATAATTTTAATCAGCGCAATTTCAAGCCAACGCCCCAGAAATACGGCCACCGATATCCTAACACTAAAAAACTTGATGACCCTCAATGCAGAAAGCTAACTAAAAAAATAACTAAGAAGCAATTCCTGCTTCCTCAATACCGAATAGTGAACTTTCTCCTTTAAAAAGCATTATGCATAATTACATTATACCTATATTATATGAAAATCTCTAATTTTCAACCGACCTCTACCTAACGTGGTAAAGAAATGGATAATGTAAAAGTCGTATATAAACTTAAAATCAGGGGAAATTGCAAGAAAACAAAATGTTGAGAGAAGGAGTTGAGACTAATAAAGGCACTTTTCTAACACCAACTGAACTCTTAGAGAATTTTAAACACTATCTCAGGTGCATCTGGCCTTAATAACCAGCAAACACTAACACATATATACAGAATAGGGGAAGCTGAGACCCTCAAAGAATATTTTCTAGGATTTTCAATTCAAATGTGAATAATTTGAATTTAGAGGTACGGAATTCAACTGCTCATTTGCTAAAAATGATGGAAGTGGGGTATATGTTAATTTTGAAACCACCACTAGGTACATAGCAACACTAATGCAATCCATGCACAAGTCTTTAACCCTCTGGGAAATTAAAAGGGGCTCTAGAGGTGCATAAAACCTTAAAAACAAAGAAAAAAAATACAGTATGGAATAAATAAGATATCCACGAAAAATAGGCACTTCGTTAAACCAACCCTATTTAGGTGCCTGTTTTCAACGCTTTAACTCCATTAGAGAAGGCATAGAGGACAAATCCTTAAACAGTGGAACAAAGAAATTAGACAGTATTGAAATTCAGTTCTTTTTTTATGATATTGTTCTATATAGAAAATAACCGAATTTCAAATCCAAAGCAATGCATGTACAAAGGGAATGCAAATGTGGCTATATAATATGAAAATGACTTTTATTAAACTTCTGATCTTTTATAATACTTAGAAAGTATTTTTCTTTTTTTTTACTAACTTAAATAGTTGTGAAATAGTGAAAACATTAAGTAGCATTAATTTTATCCTCATTATCAAGGCCGGCCGATGAGTGAATATAGAAAATTTACATACACTATAAACAAAAAATACATAAACATTTGCAGTTTAAGTATTATTTCAACTTGAAGAAAAAAAAATACTATAGAAATTCGAGATAAGAGCGTATAAAATTTAAAAATCAGGTTTCGTCCATTCCTTGGACTAATGTAGAAGTAGAATAAATCAACAATCTGCATAGATCAACTGGTCAGTCTTCTTTTTAATGCTAAGATGAAAATCTGATATAAATGTTAGGAATTTACGACGTAAATAAATAAATAAATATTTTAATCAAATACCGCATTACGTAAGTTTTTAAACATGTTATGATTAAATATTACTAATGTGTTTCTTAAAGAAATATGTCCTCATTAAAATTAATTAATGAGGTAAAAGATATCTAACATTTTTTTATTAAATAAAATAACCTCAAATTAACAAAAGTAAAAAAGAATATACAACTAAATTAGTTACAATTGACCATTAACATTATTTAAAAAAATCGTAATATACATTCTATTAAATTTATTAAATAAAATATCGTAATGAAAAATATCTGGAGTACTTACACGATTTTTCTTTCCGCTAAATCAATACGAAAATTGTAAACCTAAAATTAATTTTAGACATGTTAAGTCTTTATTTATTAATTTATATGAAATTTTATTTGTTTCTTTTTTAAATGACTGACAGCAATATGATTATTGTTAATATATTTATGACTGATAAGGAGAACAATTAAATGTGATAATTGAAGATTTATTTATTTAAGATAATTGTTTTAATTATAAAAACAATTCTGGTATATTAATTTAATTCTTGTATGCACAAGGTGAATAGTGTGAATTTGTAGATAACCTCGTAATGGGATGATACCCCGAAACGTTGTTAATGAATCATTAAAATAAAGAAATTTTAACAAGTAACAGAAATTTCATTACATTTAATTATATTTATGAAAACTCATAGTATCAACTCAGTAAGAAACTAAATATTGAAAAAAATATGATGAGTTGATACATCAGCACACCATGTTGAAATCTATTTTTATTTTTTCTTCAAAAACTACTGATCCGATATCTCTTTTTTTTTTAGTTTAGCTCACTAAACAACTTAATAAGCTTTAAAACGAGCATCTGGAATAGTATACGAGATTTATAGTTTTTGAACTATCCGAAGAACTAATAAATATAGATTCCGTTAGAAACCTGCTTGAAATACTTTTCAATATAAGGTATGTCCAGTAATACAACTTTCCTGTCCATTTTGGGTGAAAAATAAAATACTAATTTTATTATTAGAGACACGATTACATTTTACAAACTTAAAATATACTTTAATACTCTGTAGGTACATTTCAAATTCGATAGGTTAGTCAAATATGAAAAGTATTCATGATTTATATCTGAAAAAGTAATTAATCAAAATTATCCGAGTATTTTTCCATTATTGACAACTACTTGGTCATTATAACTGGCGTATTTTTAGTTAGATTGTCTGATTCCCACTTATTAAAAATGTAATCACTTTTAGGATCACGTAGTTGCATATCAACTTATTTACAATTTTTGCGTATTCCTTAAAGTTTTTTTTTACCATTATAATAGTAGAAATAAAATATAAATCAGTACAGTCAACAAATTAATTGGAAAGTTGAAAACAAAAATGTTCAGAAAAGAAAGAACTTTAATTGTATTTTTCTTTTTTTTTTTTATCTTTAAGTTAGTGGAAACGTATTTGGCACTACTGTGAAGTAAATCACGGATATTTTTAGTAAGAAATATTAACAGTAAATATGATTATGCATATGGTAGAAATAAATATTAATTGAATTGTAAGGAAATTCAAAATTAGCATCTTTGAAAAACCAACGTGGGCTCACAATACCGAAGGAATTGTAAATCGATTATATTTTGATAAACTATGCATTCAACATCCCAACAATGTACCTCAATATCGAAAATATCTGGAAATTTAAAATAAATCGATACGAGTGCGCGCGAAGTTATTTTTCTCTACTTTTAGCATTTGATAACCCAACAATAAATCTTATTGTATTGACAAATTCGAAAAATTTTAGAGAAATTGATACATCAGCACGCCATGCAGAAATCTATTTTTTTTTTTTTTTTTTCAAAAACTACAGATTCGATAACTCAAGAATGGACCTTTAAGTCGAAAAGATACACAAAGTTAAAATACATAGATTATACCGAAGTGCATCTAATTAAAAAAACTAAAATTTTGAATAAATGTATTTATATATATATTATTATTGATATTAATACATTATTTATTTATATTTCTTAATTCGATTTTATGACCCAATCATTATCGGCAAAAAAAAATATTATTTCGGGCAGAGAATAATCTGAGGATGTTGTCTAAATACAACATAAACATTTAAGATTCTAAAAGCACCATTCAAGAAACAAACATGTCATGAAACCCAATCGTCATCAGTTTGAAACACCTGCCTTCCAACAAGGAGGATAAAAAGGGCTCTATGTAAAAGGGCTATGGGAGGATAAAATCTGTGAAGGCTCTGTTCCGTGACCTGAGAGAAATATATAGAAATAGAGATGAGGAATGCTAAACAGTGTTTAGCGGATATCGAAATATCGATATTTTGTCTCCGATATCCGATATTTTGATATCGATATCCAGTAACCGATAATATTTTGATATCGATATTCAGTAACTGATAATATCGGAATATCGATATTTTCCTTCGATAATATGGGAATATCGGTTTCTACCTTAAAAAGTAGGGATAGATAAATAAAACAAATATTGACTAAAAATATATAACTATGAGTGAAGATACTCCGATATTATTTAATCTAAATATCAAAAATTTTTTATTATATATTTATTGGTTGCTGTATGGCATTGCCATTACAAAAATATAAATAACATATTTTAATTTTCGCTTGTAATTAGAAAACTATGTATTTTTAGAATATAAACTTTCAATACAAAATTGAATTAAGCGTTACTTCCTACAAACTGTGTATACTACCTTTTATTTTTGTTTATGCTTCTTCACCGCTGGAGATAAGAAATGCATAAATTTATTGAATTCATCTAATGAACCGGAAAAGACAATTGCAACAATGTTCTTAACTGGTAGTGGTAGGAAAGTAAAATCATAGTAGGTCGTATTTAATAAGTTCCAGTCAATAAAGAAATTCCGGCAGAAAAAATACTCGTTCCGAATAAATCAAAGTTACCTGGTTTAATATCGATTACCGTGACCAGAGGAAGTCATGCAAGGAAAATATGTAATCGGGTCAAAGTCCAGGTATCGTTTTATACAGAAATTTACGTTTCAGAGACCACTGAGTCAATAAAGCGCATTTTCGCATATTCATTAGTGTATCTGTCACGAATAACTTTCGAACAGACTCAGCTAAATATATTGTTTTTGGTATGTAGAATAAGGGGTCTCCACATCCAACAGTAGGACGACACTGAGTAGCTTTGCAGAAAATATTAATTTAAAGCTTGTTCAATGCACCATCAAAAGAATAAAGATTATAGATAATAATAATAAAAGGCTCCATGGCTTGACCAACTCAGGATTCGAATCGGCCCCGCTCGGGTTCTCAGGTTACCTACGCCTCAATTTTCTGAGCTACAGACGGTCCAGATGGCGTGGCCAGTAATTCCTATCTACATATATCCATCAAAATAAACATCTAACTGATCATTCTTGCATAATCTTCTCACCTACGCTTCGGTCTACCCCTCGGTCTTTTACCCGTTGTTTCAGTGTTCATTAACATTTTAGGAATCCATTCGTTACTATTTTTTTTATAATTTATTTATTGTTATGTTACAACTGTATGAAAATATATACAACAAGTAAATTTGCTGTAGGTGACATAGTGACATGATACTAACATCCCTACAACTTTACATGTCCATCTTATGCATGCTATAATCTGAATTATATTTATCGGGTATACGCCATCAGTTCGGCGTTATGTAGCCTTCTAAATTCTTTGGTTTGCTAAACTTTTCGGTTCAATCATTTTTCGCAATATTTTATTTTCAAAAACCCTATAAAGCACTGTACTTTCTTTGGTGTAAGAGGCTACATTTTTTTTTCCATAAAGAATAGTAGTTTTACAAATTGTCACTTTTTATTTTAAGTGAATTAACATCACTATTTTGGAATTGAAAAATAAAACCATTTCCAATTTTTAACCTCCATATTATTCTAGTTACCGTAGAATCAAAATACAAAAATCTCTCTAGCTCTCTAAATATATGCCTACTATACCTATGTCACTGAAATTATATGGTTATAGAATTTAATTATAGAAATTACATGGTGCTGTTTACTGCTAACCTCATATTTTCTTTTATCCATATTTATTTCGAGACCTTCATGCTTCCTATAATTTATCAATGCAGTTGTATTTAGTTTTTTTAAATTACCCTTGAAGAATGGTGTCAAAACTGGAGTATTAAAATAAATCCTTCCAAATCACGTTTATTCTTCGTCGTAACAATACCCCACATATTCCTGTCGAATAGATCCGTTACCTTGGACTATATTTTAACAAACAATCTACTTGGAATCCTCATAAAAGAGTGAAAATTCCTGGCTAGTAGATTCCGACTATTATAACACTTACTAGTCAAAAGGTCCACACATTCAACTAATTACAAAAGGCTCATTTATGTGGCCATGATAAAGGCTATCTAAACTTACTTTGGGTTGAGTTCAGCTTTGGGTTTCCACTAAACTATTTAAGTCTTCTCGTATCCAATCCAAAATCCTTGATGCTCCTTACTATGTCACAAATCAAGTCATCCATCAGGACCTCATTGTTCCATATGTTGCCGATTTGGTGGGAGCCAGATACCGATCCTTACGTTACGACGAATAATAAACGTGATTTGGAAGGATTTATTTTAATACTCCAGTTTTGATACCATTCTTCAAGGGTGGCGATATGGCATTGAAGAGCTTGGGATACAATGGAAGGGTCATTATTCAGTTTGAATAAACATGTGTCATCGGCAAACGTGGGTGGATAGTGATAGGATGGGTTAGTTTGTCAGGTGTAAAATCTGTATAAAGGATAGGACCCTGGATACTGCCCTGAGGTACACTAGCAAACTGAGGAATGAGGGATGAAAAAGCGCTGTTTTGATTTACTTTGAATAATCTGTCAGAGAGATAAGAACGTATAACGAGTATATAGAGGGAAGGAATTTACGGAGTTTGTAAAGCAGTCCCGGTGGCCAGACTCGATCAAAAGCCTGTCCTACATCAAAAGAGACTCCACGAGCGCTGCGATGTAGACGAGACATCAAACACACGATGGAATTGTTGGATAGGGTAGTGGATGTTTGGAATCCAAACTCTGACTTAAATTCTTAAATTAACTTTCATTCAAGTCAAAACACAAACCATCTTGAATAACTTACAGTTTCCTCTACCAGCAATGTAACTTATAAGCAAATATAATTGGAATTTTCAATTGAATTTTTTAGTAAGTATTTACAATTTCAAAAAATCGAAAAAGTAATATTTACTATAGAATCAGAGGGAATATACACAAAAGTTTTTCTGAAGATAAAGGCCTTTTTAATTCTTCAAGACGGATCAAAATGACTCAGCTGTGATTTTTTTCTGTTTGTATTTTCTTTTTAATACAAACAGTAAAAACAAGGCATTAAACCTTGAATCATGAATTCTCTACCATGTAGACCTCTAAGACCTGATTATAGAGATTTTTGTATGTTGTAATACCTAATAAATAATACATAAGAAAAAAAGCTGACATTTTTGACTTTTTTATTTCCGGGTATAAATTACGTTTATTGCAAACCTTTTTGTTTTTGTTTCAAAAACCTCAATACTTCTAGATGTACACTGAAAATTAATGAATAAGAAAGTGTTAAAATTCATTTTAGTTACATGATATCACACGATATGAGAAAGAATAATAAAGACATTGAATCGATTTTTTATGAGGGGGCACCTAATCAGTGTGAAATATCTCGAATCGAGCTGGGAAAAATGGTTTTGAATCGGGTAGAACCCGAGCCTCCGGTTGCCCGCCTCAGGGCATACTCAACCTTAGTTGTGCTACTGCTAATCCTGGATGTTATCTTTATCTTGACGGCCATCATAACACGTCTCATCAAATGAAAATGCAAATTGGGTGTTGATGGACTCTTATCTTGGATAAATCTATGTTGAACAAAATATGAAGCCTGGATCGTCAAAGTCGGCTTTTAAAACAGTGTGTTAATCATACCTTAAATTGACACGGTATCTAAAATTATAAATTTATATTCTCTGAAGATATTGATTAATTGACATAGAATGATTACGTTATATTTGCACAATTTTTTTTTTAAATAATAATAATAATAAACTCTACTCTATAAATAATAAACTCTAATTTATTCTGGAACCCATTGATATAGAATAACATAAAAAGGGATAATCGCTGTTTTGAACCTATGAAATATAAACAAAATAATTACAGGTACATAAAAAAAAGAATTAGTAAAATGAAATTATAAAAATATATTAAAATGAAACAATAATAAACCATAGAGAAATAATTTTTAATACCAATTAGAAATACGGGCTGAAAATTGAGGGCTTACATTGAAAAAAAAATTAAATGACTTCAAATATTGATGAAATTAAAAATAATCAATCAAGATTAACAGTCCAAATTGAACATTAGACACATAGTCATAATTGTTTATCGAAAATAAGAAAACTATACAATTCTTTTAGGAATATAATTTTAAAAATGGAAGGGTAGAAATAATTTGATAGTGACTGATGAAAGATGGAATGGCCTTCCATAGGGACCTGATTCGTCAAAACTTCCACTTTGTTTGGCTTTCATATATA
>NW_027107587.1:34268-50302 GCF_000696795.3 Halyomorpha halys | reverse complement strand
TATGTATATATAGGTCTAATCAACAGAGGATTAGAACGGAAGGAGATCAGAGGGAGATGCACGATAGAGAGCGAAACCGGATGACTTGGTAGTGGACGAATACGAGGGAATACCATGAAACTTCAATTTTTTTTGCTCAGAATATGAAAACCATAAATTATTAGAATAGTTTTTACAATAATAAATGATCTCCAATTTTGACTCAAATGATTTTTTTAAAGATTTGTTTTGAAACGAACAAGGTCTCCTTTAGCAATAGCAACATCGTTGTACATCCACCATGTTAATATTTCGACAATTTACAAGATTCCATGGAAGGTGAAAGTGGCAGGTCCATGTCATGTTCTAGGTAGAACGTTATTTACTGTCAAAAAATTTCAAAACAACTGTTAAAGGATCACATCCTCAACCAAAATTAAAAAGCAACGTTAAACTGCCTCACTTCCAAAAAAAAAAAACATTTAGTCAAACAATTGAAGATCTGCCTGGCCTCAATCGACTGGTAGTAAGACATTTGAGGCATGGTCCACTGTCATATTTGGGTACATCAATAAAAATAGCCGCATTTAATTCGTTAGTTCACCTTATGAACAATGAGGATGTAAAGATAAGCTCAACCAGTCAAGCATGTAGGGTGCAAGAAGAGAAGTAAAGCAGGCATGGAAATCAAAGAAGAAAGAAAGCAAGCGAGATCGATCCAATCAGCATGAAACTATGCCAATATTAATTGATCAGTCAAAATCATTTATTGCAATAAATGATATTCATTCAAAGTAAAAATAGAAACAGAATATTTCAATTTCGGTAAATCTAATTCTTTTATTTTATTTTTTTTTAATCAAGTTTTTGTTTTCTTTTTGTGTATTTAATTTGATTGTTGATTTAACATATAAAATATATGTTAAAATACAATGCAATGTTAATTATGTGCCTTTATTAAAATCGATTCAGGCAGCCCACAGTTCAATTATTTAAATTCCAATACAGCCCACTCATTTTCATTCATGAAGTAGTTATGAGTACTAATTTATTTTCTCTTGATCATGGATAGTGTTTTGTTCCACCTAAATTATCTCGATAATTAATCAATAACATTATACAGGGAAAACATTCCAAAATTTAAAAACGAGATTCAGTCAGCATACGTTGAATAAGAACTTGAAAATATTATTAATGGCATAATCAGATAGAAAATATAATCAATAGTCATAACTTCTATTTTAATAACGTCAAAATATTAAATTATGAAGGGGACAACAAAAGTACAAAATTAATAGATTGTTTTAGTATTTATTACTAACAATATATAAATGCCGTTAATAACATCATTTGATTTCAATAACAAAATTATCATTTAAATGAATAATGAGAGTAAAAATACCGGCCATAAATAAAAATTAGATGCCTTCGAATGCAGTTGAAAACCAGGTAAAGGCTAATTTTGAGCTGACTTACAATAGACTGATGAAAGGTCAAACCAAGACTGAAAACAGAATAATAATTACAGGACACATAGAATTAAAAAGAAAATATTAGTTATTTTAAAATAATAAAAAAATGGATCTTTACCGAGAATGATAATAACAAGCATTAAAGACACCTATAAGAGTGGGATTGCTCAGTCAGTAATATTTTAGCTATATGTCATTAACATTTGAATAAAATATAATACATTAATGTGATGGTAATGTATGTAAAATTATATAATATATTTTTTTAATAATTAACGAAAATAATTAGATTAATTGTGATAAGGGAGAAAAATTAGAATATTTTAATAGATGATTACATTAAATTAATATACCAAAAACTGGTGGAAGGTTCGAAACGTTATCATGACCCAATTAATAAAGTTGAAGTTCAAAAAATTATTATTTGTCCCGAATTATCAACACTTAGTATAATTTCCCAATAATTTAACTAGCAGAAGGAATATATCGCAACAAAATTATGATTAAAAGGCTCTCGTTGGAAAACATATAACTCATTAAGAAAAAAATCAGCTGGAATCTCCAACCCAGGTATATAACTGTGTCATGATTGCCTCAAATGAATTTGAGGTCAATCGCTTGGTATTAACATAATATTAATAACTTCCATTTATAGTGAGATTTAAGATAACAATTATAGTGAGAAATGGTACCGAAAGATGATTTTGGCAAGGACACATCATTTCAAACAGATGACAGACCTATTAGTTAATCCATTTTTTATTTTTCTGAATGCCATAATCTTATTTTGATCTAGTTAGTTTATAAATCTCATTAATGAACAGGTTTAGGCTAATGAGAGAGGAAGAAACCTGTCAGGACAAATTACATTTCATTTCCATTTATTAAGGTCGTAACAGAGCCATGAATTATCGGGGATGTAAATACATAAACAAATAAATTCACATTTCTTACAGAATAGATATTTTAATTTTTCGAAGCAGATTACGATAGACCTAAAGTGAGAGGAACCTCGAAGAAATAAATAAAATATTAGAACGGCATAAAAGATTATTACTATCTAAGTGTAATTCCTTAAATATGAGGAGAAATTTGGTCTTCTTGCCATAATTAGCGACCTTCTCACACCACCATCTTGCATCAATAGGAGTGAGTACTGATAGAATAAATGGCAAAAATGGTTTAAAAAATAAAAACAAATCTTTAAAGGTCCATGATTATTGTGCATTAATGGTTAGGCATGGTGGGGAATGGGAAATCCACTCTTTTCCTTTAAAAAGTAAATGCTACCAATCAATTTTCTTTTGATTCTGAATATATTAACTTTTTTCTTCCTCCCTTCCCTACCTGGCCGGTTACCTACTTATGCTAGCTAGAATGGGTATCATTCCCTGGGTACGTCACAGAAATAAAAACCAAGCCAACCCGGCCGAATAAACACCGGTTCCGCTTTTGATTCGAGGATGCTACGGTCAAGTTTTAATACACTTCGTCGTCACAATATCCATAGTAATATGTTCTAATTTTTTCACTATCTTCCTGGTCATTTATGATATACGAGAAGGCTGCCTTACAGGTTACCAACCTATTCTGACCAAAGTAGTTAGGTCAAGTTATTCTGTGAAGCCACCACCAGGTTAAATTCAACCTACCTAGACCGGGATCGAACCGGTGTCACAGCAGACCGAAGGTATGACAGATTAACTATTTATTGCAGGGACGGAATTCGCTGTACAAAATAGCTTCAGAGGCCCCCAGTTATAAAATTTCTTAACATAAAAATTTGGCAAATGAAAAAGTTCGAAAAACTCGACATTGATTGAACAAATTTAAAAACAAAATGTTAAGTATATGGAATATTTGATTGCCTGAGTTTTCTTCAAATCGTTTTTGTAGAATTTATTTGTCCCTGAAATTTTCCACGGAATCCAAAAATATGCAAAATTTACGTGTTTTTTTTTAAACTATTATTTTTTATTCTTAAGCAAGAAGAGGAGATTGGCAAAATATATTTAATCTGTTCCAAATAAATTTTTTAAAAAACTCAAATGAGTTGGATTTATTCTATTCTACAAGTGAACTTTAGACACAAATCAGACAAAAAGTCAAAAATTTTTAGTAAAAATGTCTTTATTTTACTTATTAAAAATTAATATCAAGTAATTACACGAAAAATAAATAACAGAAATAATGTTATAAAAGACACATTTTTTATCATCCAGAAGTATTTCATTTTTCTGTTTACAAAAATCGAATACTGTTTCGAGTGGTACATTATACTCAGAGCAGCTGTTCTGATTTAGCCCTATTTTTCATAGATTGTAAAATTGAAAGGAGTATGAAAAATAATAATAAGTTTGTACAATATTTTGTCAAATGTATTTTTTTGTTTAAAACAACAATGTTTCGAATATAAACCTACTGATAATTAACGTAAATCCATTTCTCACTATGCTCGATTATGGACTTATAGTCCAAACGTTGTTTTGTTTTAAATAAAAACATACATTTTATTAAATATTTTGCAGTCATTTTTAAGATTTGACACTAAAGTTCCAGGTTGAGCGAAAAATGATCTTCGTGATTCGTCATTACTGCCATTCACTAATATAAATAGTCAATTTAAAAATAATCCATTGTGTAATAGTTCGCTACATTTTTATTCTAGAGATTTATCACTCAGAAATTAATAATTTTATTCATAGGCAACTAACATAAATTTGACTATTTTTTTATAACTATTTTAGTAGAGGGAAATAAAAATTCAAAATGTATACCCTCTCTCAATATCTTCACATAATTAAAAATCTTCATCGACAAAACTCTTTTAATTTTCACACATAATTAATGGGAATAGTGGTAATATTCACCCAAATTAGTTGAAAAAAAATTCTATCAGTCCTTCATTGTTCATTTGTTAAACATTTAAATAACATTCCTTGACCACACAATCAACTAAGTGCATTGCAAGCAACTATATGCATCCATTTAAACAACTGCTTCCTAACACCCCTGGCAGAAGAATATAAATTAATGCTAATAATATAAACAGTATAAATAATTTTATTAGCACTGATTTGGAGGCTAGGAAACCGGACTGCCTTAAATTTGGATACAATTTTTTATATATACATTTTTTTTTTCAAAGAATGCATCCTATGTGAGGGAAATGTAGTATGAGAGAATTATGCAGAATATTTATTCTGGCAACTTCACATATGTTGAAAATTCTTATTTCTAATTTGTAAAAATAATAAATATAATATATTTTTTAGGTCTGCACAAATGTTATAAGAAGTGCGAAAAATTATATGTAGAAACCCGATTTTCGTGGCATTGCAGCTTTAATTCCCTAACTTCCGTCAAACCTCAACAAAATTTCAAATCGCGGAAAAGACATTCAAATAACACTAATTTTATATTGCGAAAAATTGCACGTTTTCAATTGACGAATTTGAGGTAAGTCAACTAATTAACATTCTTAATTAAAACAAAATAACTAGTAAGAACAAATGAAGAAAATTTCAGGAATAGTATTAACCAGTTGGGTAAAAGTCTCTTAACAATATAGGTTATTGTTTTTAACTTGGATTCCCAGTCCGTCTTAAGCCCTTGTATTATGTTATATTACTTATGTATCTTATTTTAAATAATAACATTTACAAATTAAAAAATCAGTTAGTTTGTTCAATATGATTATTCTTTTCGGTTGGCTCTACAGATCAGCCTTCTCCACTCCTTTTTTTTTTTTTTTTTTTTTTTCCGGCACCACTTCATAAACGAGGCAGTTAAAGTTAATGCTCCAACTACCTTGTCTACAAACGGCCCTCCCCGCCTGCCCATTTCTTATTTTTTAATACCCCTGCGGGTAGTGGCTCATTAATTAATTGGAACATACATTTTTTTAATATTTCACTTACGGTGGAGCCCAGCGCTCAACGGAGCACCTTACTGACGGGGCTGCACCATTTCCATCTCCATCCGTACAGTAGGTCCAATCCTCCTAATTCGCATCCATCCGGATTTATCCTCTAGCATGCCAGCCTGGATGCCATTTTCTTCTTCCGGTGACTTACCGATGTCAGGTGGTGGACCGTACTGTATGTGTATATGCATATATATAATATGTATGTGGACTGTACGATATACCTCAAGGATTCTATTAATAACTTTAGTACTATATCTTAGTATCAGGAAGGCTTTCACGGCTTACAATCATATACTTATATTAAATTATATTGTGGATGTTTGGAACGTGAACTGCGTCGGATCCAAAACCTCCTTCCTCTCTTAGTCCAATTACCCTGAAGATGGGATTGTTCTCTTCCTACACCAGATCGGGGAAATCCGACTTGGGCGATAACGAAGATCCTATTTTTTCAACAACTCCGCTCAGTATCCATCCAGCGGTGCATTTCACTACTACATGCTCTACTACTACAAAGACTTCGCAGAAGGGGCACCGGTGGTTCATGTCCTTTCCTATTGACTCTAATTCTGGCTCTGTCCTCTAGCTTCATCCCAGGGGGGAATATTGGCTATGTACAAACTTGCTGATTCCTCTAGGGTGGTTGCCTGGACTTTTGACTCATATTGCCTAGTGACAGCCTGTACGTTATACCTCAAGGATTCTATTACTAACTTTAGTACTATATCTTAGTATCAGGAAGGCTTTCACGGCTTACAATCATATACTTTGTTTTATATTAATTTAATCACAAGCCGATTTCCTCTGTTTCTCTTATTAGAGTTTTGGCGAGTCCATGACATCTTGATTGCTTCCTAGGACAAACGCATCACATACATTAGGATTTTATTGTTCATTCCGACAACCACCCCACTATTTTCGCATGATGTTCATCTATTTGCTTTTTCTTGGGCTAAGTTGAACAGTATTGGTGAACGTCATATGAATATTGTATATGCTACTATAATGTGTATACATTTTTAATCAAACTTTTAAAAGTATTTCTACATTGACTTATTTCTAATTAGTTTTTTGGTTGATGCTATATTCGTAGGTAAATAACAATTGAAAAGCTATGCGGATGGACATGCTATGTGAATTTTTTTGGAAAATTAAAAAAAAAAATTCATCTGGAGGAATATTTTCAAATACTCATTTCTAAATAGTGTCATGCATATTTTTTCTGAAACTTAAAATTAAGGTTGTTTTAATAAGTTGAAAATTTAATTCTAGGTTTCATAACAGGAATATAAATTCATCTAATACAATCAGCTTCAATTAAGGACAAAATTAAGGTTATTAATCAGAGTAATTTAGTGTTTTAGGGGTGGTTAAATGTTCTTAGCCAGTTTAATTCAATTCAAATAATGTTAAGAACTCGAAGAAGCGGCAAATGACTTAGGCCTGAATGAAGACAAGACGGTATACGGTAGACGGTATTTTCATGTATATATCTCAAGAGAGGATAAGGAAGAGAATAGCAAAGTGACGTTCAGAGACAGTTTCAGTTCTGTAAACCAGTTTAAGTACCTGAAAAGCCTGGTTACAGATGATAACAAAATAGAGAGCGAAATAGAGGCCAGGATAGCAGCAGAAAATACATGATATTTCTCACTGCAGAAAATACTGAATTTTAGAGCTCTATCTATAAGGATGAGAGTGGTCAATTACAAATCCATCGTAAGGCCAGTAGTGATCTATGGGGGAGAAACATGGCCCTTGACAAGAAAAGCAGAACAGATGCTCAAATAGTCCTCCTGGGAGAGAAAGGTATTGAGAAAGATATTGGGAGGAGTCTCGGAGAATGGAGATTGGAGAAGAAGATGGAATGAGGAACTGATAAATCTGTACGGGGAACCCAGCAACGTGGCGTTAATTAAAAGTGCAAGATTAAGATGATTAGGACACGGTGAGAGGATGTCCGATGAAAGGATACCCAAAAAGATGGTTTATGGCAAACCAGATGGAAAACGGAAAAGAGGACGTCCCCGGATCAGATGGCTGGACGATGTGGAGGAGGATTTGAAGCTCTTGAAGTTTGGCAGTTGGAAGGAGAAAGCAAGAGACTGTGTAGACTGGTTGGCTGTGGTGGAGGAGGCCCAGGTTCTTGCAGGGCTGTAGTGCCATAATAATAATAATGTTAGGTAAGTTTAACATGTATTAATATTATGAATTAAACAATAACCTTGATAATTGCAGAATTTGGTGTTTTTATACACATTTTTTCTTTTTACTGCACGATTTTTTGTTTTTTTATTTCACAAAAATTCAATCTCTAGTGATATTTAATATAAGCAATATTAAAAAAAAAACTATAGGGAATTATCAGATTCTGTAAAAAAAAGTATCAAGGTTTTTTTCTTTGCTGTTGTCTTCTTTCTTCCAGGCTCTGTTGGTTTTAAGGCTTTAGGCGCAACCCCACAACTCAACACAAAGATGTACGAAATGATTGTAGTCGGTTCATGGGCTAGTTCTCTAGATGACCTAGTTTTCTCGTATTGACATAGGTCTTTGTTGGTCAATGCCGCCTAGCCCTCTAGATTGGAAGTGGGTCGGTACTGGTTAGGGGAGGAACAGCAGTGTTGTGCCGAAGGACGACCTCCGAGATCAGAAGAGGAGGGGCCGTAATTTACACGAACGACTTTGACCAAGAGGAAAAGTATCAATTTCACATAATCATGCCAAGGAGACTTAAAGCTGCATAAAGCGGGCATGTTACGAATATTACTTGTTGCATATGATCTTTTTAAAAATTTAACAACAATACTATAGAAGTAATTTTTATTTTTTGGTAAAGGTCCTTTTAATGTAAATAAAGCTGACATCAACTATACGGAATCAGCTTATATTTTATAAATAGCGATGGGCTTTATATGTAACAAGATATAGAATTAAAACAGAAGTATTTTAAATTAAAAAATTGGGAAACTCAATTTTAAAGAATAAGCAAAAATTGTAATAATTTTAATGTCATTGCTTTCATCGCGTCATCAAGAATTAAACTTTTAACAAGAGTCAAATTTCTACATTTTAAATCTTTTATGGTATAATGCAACTTTACTGCTGATACCATGTTTAAAAAAGACCCTGTTTTAACCACCTTTTTAACCAAGAGAATTGGCTTTTTCAATTGTCGCTGAATCAATCTCAAGGGTACAAAGAATAAGTTTAATTCCATCGAAATGCAATGTGTAGTACTCTGCAGCCTATAACCACAGCCCTCATCGTGTAATTATAGATTTAGGCTGTCAATGCAGTGCAAAAAAGATGAGAATGCGTTGAGAGCTGTCACCTTGTACGGTGCCGCATCAGATAAAAAAAATAGCAAATTTACTACTTCTGGATTTTATTCTATTTTTAACTATTCTGATCTATGCTATTTTTTGTTGATTTTATTCTTATCCCCCTTTTCATCACTTAGTTTGTACTTTCTGTTATATTTCTTCTTTTTATCTGTTACTATTTCCGTTTTCATTTATTGTTTATATACCTTTTATTTTTCTTATTTATTTTTACGTTTCATTGTAAACCCTTGCAATTTTCCATTTACTTTTTTACTTATGTTAAGTGTTTGTATCTTTTTTAGCCCTGACGAAGCCACGTGGAGCGAAACGTTGGCTCATTAAAATAGTTGTCACTATTTGAGTTTTTTTAGCGCACCCTCAACATATTCTATTTATCAAAAACTATTTCGCTTCTTGGTTTGTCTTCCCAAAGAAGGCCATCGTAGTTAAAATGTTGAAAATTCGTGACATACTTATTTGAAAGTTCACAATTAAAGAAGAACGATCTTGATTGATGATCCTACTACATAATATTTGAGATATTTCGACGTTCAACGTCCGTCTTGGACATTGGTTCCCAATCTGGGTGCATTGGCACTCTAGGTGGCCCAGATATATGGCAGGGGTACTGAAAGCAATGCCACTTTCTCAAAATAAAAAAAAATATATAACTAGAATAACAAATATAGGAAGCATTCTAGCGTTAACTTCAGACTATTTTATCTTCTTTTTCAACGTATTCTACCGCTCTAAGAATGCTTATGTCCCAAAATCTTTTTATCTCGAGAAGTGCCGCTAAATTTTATCAGCACAAGTACGATGCCGCAGCGAATAAAGTTTGGGAACAATTCGTCTAGAAAACACTGAAATCGTTCCGCTGCCAATTTTTATCTTATTTTATAGTCTCACTATAAATTTTCTGATGATAATTTTGCCGAAATGTCTTCGATCCAAGATATGTTTCCCAAAGGATACATATTTTATTATGTATTCATTAATTTTTTAAAAATAAAAAGGGCTCTCCATTTAGTACTCTACCCCAATTCTAAATATGAAATCCCTTCAAGTATATCAGAAATTAATGCTCATCTTAAACAGTTAATAGTAAAATTTTAAAGTTTTCCCGGAACTTTCTGAAGATTCATGATCTATGGTCTGGAAAATGAAAATACAAGTTTTTTGTTGTCTTATTATCCTAAGGGACGAAATATACCTAAACCCATTTGCAGTTTGTTATTGAATTGCTGTTTATGAATATGTTATTGTTGGATCCCATTCTCGGTTTTTTTTTAGGCAGTCTATTAAGCAGCAACTATTAATACAGTTTCCAATATCCATAATTTCTAGTTCACTAACCACTCACCAACATATTTCAGTAGACAGATAAAGGAGAGTGGTGGCATGTAGCTAACAACAATATCTATGTAAAAACCTATTGTTATGAAAGCTGAACAAAGATTTAAAAGACGCTACATCGAATATTCACTCGTATATTTACTTTTTATTGTAAAATACAATGTTAAATAAACATTGAAACTAACTTCCTAGAAACTAGGAAGAACTCAGTTGAAGGCTGAGGTCTTCATCTTTAAAGACTTGTAACTATTCTAATGATCTTCTGCCCTTTGACCAAAATACATACATAAAAAGAAATATAGGAAGGGGATGCTAAGCTGGAAGGGGAAGACTTTCTCCAATCGAATTTTGTATGGGCAAGAGGAGAGGGACAAAGAGAATTCCTCTAATTAGACATATTAAAATTAGGAATAGTAGATTTTTAGGAAGCCCAATAAAATCGTAGATTCAGGGGTTAACCAATGAGATCCAAGCAAGAAAAGGAAAAAGTCCTTTGAAGGAGGAATGCAATGGGCGTGAAAACAGACTTACTTATATTACAGTACACATAAAACAGTATGACAGATGCGAGCCACCTGTGACATGACCTGGTTAATGGTCAGTCCTTGTCTTCAGTAGAGATTAAGGTACAAACCTGCATAGGAGATACAGAGGCAATGAACCTGCTTACGACACGAGAACTTTACAATTCATTTATGAGCATATGTTTTTGTAATTACATAAGAATGTTGAGCAGGAGAAGATTCACCAATGGAGTACCTTCACTACAAGAAGAAAGGGTCGTCCAAGAGTGTGATGGAAGGATGAAGTGTTGTAGAATACGTGGTGAGCGGACTTCCGTATGGTGGAGGGTCTGTTGCAGAAGAAGAAAAGATATTCCAGTACATTACATCTTTTCCATACTTTACATCACTGCAAATTATTCGAAGATAAGCCAATTTCCATAGTAGATTTTTTAAATTAAATTATTATTCTTAAAGGCGTTCCACTAAAATGACTGAAAATAACCATAAGGAATATGTAGAGAGTCAGATAAGTACAGTCTACTGTTATGTTTGATTGGGATAATTCGCAAAAGTACCGTCTATGCCTTCAGGTCAACACGCAGGTTCCAATTTTGAAAGGTAGACAGACTAGTGTAGAAGTTTTTGAAGTAGAAATGATGTGTGTACAATTTTTTTTTTATGTAGTTCAATTTATATTTAACTTATATTTCATTCAGGATATCTTTAATTCTATGATTTCAAAAATAACCAAAAATTAATTAATCTCATACGCTTTGTAATTTTATACAATTTCTAGACAAATGTGTGGCTGCTCTCAATTACACAGGTAGATTATATGAATATATAAACTTAATATATAAAATACATGCCAACGAATTTCAGTAATATTGAAGTTAATTTAAGAAATATTAATATAACGAAATAAATTGAAGTATGAATTTTTAGAAGGATTAAGAATTAAATGAACTACAAAAGAGAATTTCAGATTTTAGGTAGCGCTAGTTGATTTTTGTATTTTTACTTAATAATAATAATATGGTCTCCAATATGTTTTTCTTATTCTACCGAAAAATACAAATCAATTTTCATATAATCAGGAAAGAAGTTCCACAAGTGAAATCAAAATATTAAACACTAAAAAATATATGTAATTGTCAATACCATTAATTATGTATATACCTAAGATAATTAATTATGTATATAACTAATAATAAAATGGAACTGATAAAATTTTATAACTAAATAAAACTTAATACAGTTAGAGAAAATATAAGGAAATAATTGATAACATTAAATTGAACATACAAAATTCTACAAAAATAGTTTCATGATTGAGAACAAAATTAATAATGTTTCTACTGCAGAAAAAATAATATCTATTCTGCCCATGTCATTAATTACAAGTTAAATTACCCTATTTTGTCACAATTTCATTAATTTTTAATTTTTCTAATCAACTTACACTATTAACTATCATATAAACAAACTATTTTTATATTTAAGACTTAAATTTGATTTATTTAAAAAAATAATAATAACGATGTTCAATCGTTCAGCATAAAAAAATAAAATAAATAAATATGTTTACTTGCCTAAACATACCGCCCACTTAAAATCAACCGATTTTTTCCTCTTGCTTCAATGGAGTCGCTGACGCAATACAGGTCCTTTAAATGTGCCTCCAACTGTGCTTGCAGTGACCACTCACGCGGTATCATCACAACCTATTACACGTTTAATCCCATGTTGAACAAAGGCAGAAAGTGATAATATAAAAAAAAAAAAAAAAAAAAATTTGTTTCTCGACTCCTAGGGCACATAGGAAAGAACCCTTGGATATAAAAAAATAAAAACAACCATTGAAATTAAGGCCTATGGACCCGTATTAGTCTTTTGCTAGTTTATGAATATGAGATTTAATGATATCACATGATTTTTTTTATTACCTCCAGAGGCCTGTTTCATAATGAAAGCCAATAGTATTAGTTCATAAATTCAAGTACACAAACTATAAAGTACAAGCACTAATACATTTTGTTTCATGATAAGTGATATTACATCAGTTTAAAAGTAAAAAAATATCTAGCATAATTGTATAAGTCAGTAAATTGTACCAAATACAAACTACAAGATCAATAGTATGAGTTTGTACTTTATTATGAAACAGGGTCCAGATGTACTTTAATATTTTACCTAGTACTTTAATTTTAAATCAAAATTTATCTAGTTATTATGGAATATCACTTATCTCAAACCTTGGATATAGTCTGTATTTAAATGAATTTATTGGCAAGCCTTCCGACATAGAGAAAAATGCAAATGCAATTTCTAATACATCAGCCTTCAAGGAGCCGGAACTGGATCTAAGGATAACCAGCCAGTAAGTGGTTGTTGCGATTTTCGGTTTGATCAGAGAGTACTTGTGAATATCTCTTCCTCTTCGTATTTGCTAGCATTAAAAATGGAGGAGGAAGTATGCAGGGAAATGAGAATGACAAAATATTCTAACAGTTTAAATTTTCCATATCAGGTATTTAATCTAAAATAAAGCTTTCTACTCTGGTTATTTGATAAAATACAACGTGAGAAACTTGAATATCTCATTAAGGACAAAATGTCTCCTCTTCAGTAATAGAGAGGAAAGCTTATAGTAGGGCTGTATAGTGGTAATTCTGAAGTAATATAGGATAAAAACGATTTTAAAATGCAGAAGATAGGTTGGTCCTGACTTTTGGAGATGTTGCTTGGTTTTGTATTAGCATCACAAATTTCTATTCGGGAGATAAATAGACTACTGGAAATAAATTTTGTTCAAGAAAAACCTTACATTTATCGTCAATTTTCATTCTATGCTCAATATTCTGGAAAATATCGCATGGATAAATAATGCATGAGGGTATTTTCTAAAATTTGAGCCCTTATCGATCTCTGCACGGGTATGTTTGATAGTACCCGAGTAATGGTTATTCCAAGAAAATATATATTTTTTTTTTCAAAATTGAGCAATATATGAAATAATGAGAATTTATTTTGGTATGTATCTTAGAAACTGCTACTCTTTCGAAAAAGACCATTCCATCCACCGATTTCCACTTTGCAAGCATAAAATAATTTTTCTTGACTCACACGTTTCAAACACGACTCTTCCTATTAATTTTGTCCTCAAGGTCAAATAAAATTAGTTAAAAAAATAAAAATAATAAAATATATTATAAGACTTGTAAATATAGGTAGTTATGTAGCTACATCTAGAAAGTTAGTAAAATGGCAAGTATACTACACTAATCTTTGTGCTTGGCCGATGTTTGTTTAACTAATATTTTTTTCGGCTACTGACCAAGAAGAATTTTTTATCACTTAATTTGATCAGTTAATTTCAGTGAGAAAGGACGAGTTGTGTCCAACAATTTGCATAGGTCTGAAAGAAATGTTTCATAACCATCAAATTGTGAAATTAAATAAATAAATATTGAACTTCAGTATTCTCCATTTTGCTATGTTTTGGCGAAAATCTTTCATGCCGTGTACTCATCGATTATAATTTATTAGAAATAGATAAAACTTTTCGTGAATCACATGTATAAACTAAAAAAAAATTATTATAGACTATCTTTCTTGTAAAGACTTTTGAAATTACTGGAATGTGTACACAATATATAATTTTGACCTCAATGTTTATATTATATTATATGTTATTATTATATTATATTATACTTGGAAGATGGGTCGGATAGTGGTCAAGAAAAATTTAAAAATAGTTATGTAATTGTTTATTTGAACTATATAATAAACATTTGCTATTCTGTTTGTGTACCTTTCTTGACTGCCGCCATCCTCCGACAATTAATACACTGTCAACTAATTATCTTCCCATATTAAATGACATCAGGCTGTTTAACCATTACCAGATCACAAATATAAATCTTGATTGTGAAAGGCTGAGATATAATTACATCGATCATGGAATTTTTTTTTTGTACTCTCCTATATTATTATATTCGTTTAACACATACATATTACAGGAACATGGTACATGTATGCTAGTGAAATGTTGCCTTGGATTACCTTATGGCATTATAAGGTTAGTTGGAGGGTCCAATTAAGATAGTTAAGAACACGTAGCTAACGCCAGTGGATTATTAGAACGGGGTGGGACGTTCCGCTTCATGGAACATTAACAGAGCAAAGCCATTTATTTCATTAAGTAAGGTGGGGCTCTAGTGCAGCGAGAAAGTAGAAAGTGCAAACAAATTTGTCAGCCTTCTGAAAACAAATAGTGTGTCTAAAACTTCAGCTGGAACAGCTTTAAGCGGAATAATTTATTATTGTTACTTCCAAATATGGGACAGACCAGATGGGGCTGTTATGGCTTCCTTCAGAACAGGTTTCCTTCTTCTTTATTAAATTTTAAAACCAATAATTAATTCATTTCAAACGGAAGTCAACATGTTTCGTTAAGCACATTTCGAAATTTTTGAATGTGTGTCTACACAATAGTCACACAACCAATTTTGAACCATATTTTTATTTCTTTCAATAAATACAGTACAATTGAGAGAATGGAGTAGCTCGGTGAGTGAGGTGTTGTGCTAGTATTTCCAAGTACTCGAGTTCGAACCCGGCAGTGGCAAATAATTATTAATTCTGTTACTATAGACATGAGTAAACCCTGTGGGTTCAGGAGTCCTCCTGGACCCACCCAGCACCTATAAAGGGAGGTGCCTTTGTCTAATCGGGTACTATTCCGATAGAGAGGAAGGAAGTATGTAAGCCCGGAGGGGTGCTAGCCTGAGTCTACGAAGGATTAAGAAGTAACAGGTAAAGGAGAGAGATCGTGTGAAGGGTAAATAATAACAACTATTTAGATACCTGGATCGACCAGGATTAGGAAACTGTCTTAAGAAGAGGCTGTGGATTAGTGATCAATAAAGGTTTTTTTTTCGTACCCTCCTAAAATTTAAATTTGTTTCATATGTGTACATATGGTGAGGTGTGCCATATGTACAGCTGGCATTTTTGATACCTTTCATTGCCTTTAGGCATTATAAGGTAGTATTACGTCTTAATTAATGATTGATTAGCTTACGCCAGTAGATTATTGGAGCGGGGAGGGGCCGTTCCGCTGGTGGTCAATAAAGGTTTTTTTTTGTTTCACATCCCCTTTATTCTTAAAATAATTACAAAATATAAACATATGTACAATATTGATGATTTTTGCCCTTTTACTGGAGCTGCGCTCCATTCTAAGGGATGGCTCGATATAATACAAAATTTTTGAAATTGCACTGTTCAATTTGAAAATATGTGAGGTGCTGGGGCGCACTTCAATTTTTTGACTGTCCCAATAAAGTTGTTTTTTTTTTTTTTTTGCCAAGTACTAAGTACCAAAAAAAGGTTGTTTTTTTTTGTTTCACATCCCCTTTATTCATAAAATAGTTACAAAATATAAACATTTGTACAATACAGTATA
>NW_027107587.1:33711-34127 GCF_000696795.3 Halyomorpha halys | reverse complement strand
CATATATACAATTTGTTGATTTTTGCCCTTTTACTGGAGCTGTGCTCCATTCTAAGGGATGGCTCGATATAATACAAATAAATAATAAAAGAAAAAAAGGTACTTTAAGACCCTTATTTATAGGCCTAGTGCTACGGCTGTGACCGAGAGGCGGTCTCATCTTATCTACTTGAGATAGTTTCATGCGTTATTTTGGTATTGTTTATTTATTATTTTATCGACATTGCTAAGTAGTATGTACAAAAATTAATAATATGTAAAAATAACTATATGTTTGTATAGAGGAAAATAATGTATAAATTTGAGAGCTTCGTGAGGCTTGAGGTGCTCTCTCCTCCAGCCCCCACCACCTGCGGAGTACCTCAGGGCTCAGTTCTGGGACCGTTGCTCTTTGTGATCTTCACGGCGCCGATTGT
>NW_027107587.1:30591-32159 GCF_000696795.3 Halyomorpha halys | reverse complement strand
GCTGCGCTCTGGTGGATTGGAGCTGAACTTCTTGGTTCTTTCGCTACAGACCCAAAAGGATCTTCCGATCCAAGAGTCGTCCCATGGCTGATATAACACAGTTAATCTGCTAGAGCTGGACTGGAACCCGAGCTCCGGAGATAGCAGCACAATGCCTCACTCGGTCCTGAAAAAATATTGATCGTTTAAATATTAATTCTACATTCACAGGTGGAAAATTTATTATTTAAATTAGCCTAACAAAAATTTACTTGTACGATCTTACTGCTAGAAGCAAATAATTATTCATTCTTTTAAATCGTTTTATCGTGGTGGACAATTTTCTCTTGCATCAGTGAAAAAAAAAAAAATTACAACTAATTATCTTTTACAGATTGAAATTCTAAACTTAAAATTGTATGATACTGTATTTGGGGACGATTATTGGAGTTAATAAGGGCTTAATATTGTACCATTAATATTTTTAAGAGTAATTTTTGTTTAATTAATACCTTGCTTCATAATTCAGAAATATATATATTGACTCATTTAACGTTGGTTGATAGAGACACTTTTAATTTCATGACCAATTTATTGACTATTTAAATATTTGAAATAAGTTGAAGATAATTTATTTAATAGACGTAAAAATGTTGATTGAACTTATGGTTACAGAATTCATACGGCAACAACAAAAAATTAATAAATAAATGATATAAAAAAAAAAATTCTTATTTTTAATTATGTTAACTGAATATAGGTAACTGGTGAATCATAAATTATTATCAATCTAGTTTTAATAGAATGAAAATAAGTCACACTTTTTATAATAAATTTAACTGTAAAGAAAGTCTTTTGTGTTAATTTGTAAACTAAAGATTCAAATATACCTTTCTTTGTATGTAAAATAGACGACCTTAATTTTAAGTATATTTATTTCACCGGATGGAATAGAATTCTTTATCTGGTTACCCAAGGACTTCAAAATGGATCCGGTCTGGTTTTAAACAGTGTTGGTTGTTTATGTGCCAAACATAACTAACCAAAATAATATGTATTTTACTCCAATCTTATCCTATCAATCATTATTAGCACAATTAATCACGATTCTATTACTAATCACTCTGTAGTTTAGTTTTAGGACCGACTCTAATCACTAGATGGGAATAAAATTTATGATTTGCGAAGGCGTTTTGGAGGTCTTTTTCGCCATTCTTCATTGCTTAAACACCCATGAATGGCCTCAAAATTGAATGAAAAATTTTTATCGACTGCAGTTTATAATAAATGCATAAGGATAAGCTTCTTAATCTATAATTATGATAGCCCGTGTAATACTTTCTTCACTACTTACGAAACTTTATATTGGTATTAGAGAATAAAAAAAGATTTAGTTCAAAATTGATACCGAACTGAATTCAATAAAAGTCTGAGGAATCATTTTAGAAAAAAAAATAATATCACACGGGGACATCCCATTTATTTACTGAAATCTACAACTGTAGCAATATATGAAAAGTAGATCTGTAATTAGATAGATGAATTAATGAAAGAGAAATAAGAAAACGAAAGTTAAGATATTATATATA
>NW_027107587.1:20917-28611 GCF_000696795.3 Halyomorpha halys | reverse complement strand
TATATCTATACTATCTATAGATATATACATACCAATATTTTCCATTACAAAAAAAAATTTATCATTCTAGAAATATTAGAAGTGTTCTGGAAGAAAAACATATTATATACAAATAGTTATCCTACAAAACGTTGGTTGAGACAAGATTTCGTTGTTCTGTGAAAAGTGGTAATAAGACGATTTAGGTATTTTATTATTGGATATTTTTACCAGTCATCGATACTAATTAGTTTAGCTATGTGAAACGTAATCAGGAATGTCGATTATAAAAATATAAAAATCTAACACCTCGAACACGAAAATGCATTTCTAGCTGTTCTAAAACGTTTATTAATTATCATATTAGATAATTAAAGTAATTAAATAGTTTTATTTATTTAAGTAACTAATTAGCTGGCACTACCCGTTTTAGGGCCAGAAATGCGTTTCTGTGGTAAGTTTGTTTTAGCTTATGAAGGTTTACAGTGTGCGACAAAGTACTTGACGAAATTATAAGTGAAACTTATTTATTCTACCTCTTTGACTCCGTTCCACTTTGTGGGGGTTATAGGCGAAATACTGATACGTTACTTTATTAAATTAATTTGGTAATCAACAAGAGTTAGTTTCCGTGTTAAGTTTGATAAAAACTAATATTTAAAATTATTTGCATATTGTGTTTATAAGATAGATTATATAAATCGAGCTTCTCTACTACAATCCAGCCATGCTGGGAAAGACCTATGTCTTAAAGTTTTTAATTAATCTCAAACTTGCTAAGTTTTCTATTGTCCTTTATAACACTTTCTATGAGGCATTAGTCATAAAAATAGTTATAAAATTAGTCACGGTAGACCCCAATGAAAAAATTATGTATAATACGAATTAGGATTTAAATAGAATTATCTTGTTCATCTCCAATGAACACCATCTAGCAAGTTTATATTCATTAAAAAATTCTGTGCTTAGGTCTAACCGCAAGTGCAGCATACTACGTTGAGATCCAGCTTGCAACAGGTTGCTAGTAATCGTTACCTTCCTTTACCCTACCCTCCCGGGTCTCTATGGAATATCCTACGGGTGAGCAAGAGCCCAAGGTGGTTATTAGCGGATCAAGGGCGCTGGGTGGGCAACGAGGACGACCAGCAGCCAATGGGAGAGCGAGTGCTACCTCCCCTCCATGGGACACTCTGGTGGGGGTCTCTTTACCCATGCCCTTAATCTGTTCGACTTTTCGCTACTTCGGATTATGCAATTTTCTTTTATATGACATCATTACATGATTTATAGATCTACTACTAATAGTTACAGAACTGATTTTAAATTGTATGTCAGAGATAACGCCGCAAGGGTGCTAGGGAATTTTCAAATGATTAAGCTAAAAACTAAGTAAACAATTAAAATTATTCAAGACATTATTGAATGATAATATTAAACATGAATCTCTGTAGAAAGAAGCATCAAAAATATTCTTGCTAGCAAAAATCCTTATTTTTCATAAACTTTTGCCTTTTTTTTTTCTGGAGTTATTATTTTCAATAAAAAACCTTTATAATCGAATTAAAAAACGAACAAAAAAAAACGATATTAATGTTGTGTTAGGTCCTCTAAAGTCAAGTCTTATGCTTTAATGTCCTAGGCTTTGTCATGATAAATATTAGATAATTAAGTTGCTTGAAAGTGCATCCTGAGACAGTTTAATAATATATGTATATATTTACCAGTTAAAATCTTTTAGCTAATACTAAACATTAGTTAAGGTAATAATAAAGCAGTTTTAATAATAACTCATTATGAAGCATGTGCAACCGAATGTTTCCCGCGGCCTATCCCGAAGGTTTACGATCCCCACCGCTGGGAACCATTGTTCTTGGATCATCGAAATCGATATCACCATTCGCCATTTGGTTCAAAATATCAATTGAATATATGATCAAAACTTTCATATTTCGGTCATTGGTGAAGTTAGAGAAAATACGGTGTTTAGTAATACATTTACAAAAGTCTTAAAAAAGAGATACGAATAATTTATAATTTTTTTATTCAGTCTTGGTGTAATGATTCCAATAAAAATTTTATTGATCTGTGTAGATCAGTTATCTAAGCAGCGACATTTAACCATTGTATAACAATTTGCAGCATTCTTATTTTTTGCAAAATTATATTGTGTTAATTAATTAATTAGACCATATTATAAATTCACATGAGTGAAATTTTAATAGCAAAATCAATTAGGTAATAATGCAGTATATCTTACTTATGACGTCCCTCAGGTTTTGGTGAACTGTTACTGACATAATTCTCCAACGTGAGAGTAATGCACTTCCAATCAATCGATTTTGTCGAAAAAGTTGTAAAAACGTAATGTAATTTTTGAGCCTGGCCGATTACAGTTGAATAAAACTTGTCATATTATTATTATTATATCATGAAGATTGTTCATTTAGATATACTTCGATCTTCAGTTTTATTATATTCTTAAATCATTTAATTTTATATTATTCATTATATCAGATATGTTACATATTCTATAATATTATATACTGCATTATTTTTTTATATAATATATCGTATTCTTATTTTTAATGAAGCTTACTACATTTCTTACGAATTAATTAGCTTCATTATTATCAATTTATTAGTTCATATTTTATTTTATTTTCATTTTAGGATTTTATAAATTGAATTATTAGTTACCACTAGAAATAAATTCATATTGTTCAATTCTAGCTTAGAAACCGCCGCTGTTTGGCACCGATCGATTATGTAGCCATTTGGTCGATCACAAAACGTGTTCCTCTGTCGAAAAACTCGAATTGGTAATTTTTTTAAGATCCCAATAGTTTCCCTTACTATATTTTCCATATATATGAATGTGAAAGCAATAATTTGAATTCCCATGAGTAGCTTACAAACTCGGACAGGTCCATTTTTGTACGATTGTTTCCTCAGGTAGCTTCATCAAATCAAATGCCAGCAAGCAAAGTGTTCAAATATGTGACTTCTTTGAAAAATAAAAAAAATCAGCAGCACCACAAGCATTTAGTTACACGGCCAGGTCCAGTGTTGCCTTTCATAGCAGAGATTCGGATCACTTGACTAGGAAAAACATCACTAGACCTTTAGTTGGATTGGTTTACTATTTCATTTTAGGCGTTCTTTTCTATCTTAGAAGTGTACCTGACCGGGTTTGGAACTAAAGTTGATATACATTGTTTTTCTCGGCTTATATAGTGATGATGCTTAAAATTTGAAATTATTCTATAAAAATACTGTGTACATCCTGTCTTATATCTTAGTGGCCTGCCCAAGCCTGTAAACAGGACCACCTTCATCGAGTCTTACCAATTGACTTGAGGACAAACAGAATTCCTTCTCTGGTAATCCAAGGACTTCAAAATGGGACCGGTTTGAAATAGGGTGCAGAAAAGTACTGAAAAAAACTATTTATATACAAGAATTACGACTTGTCATTGAACGATCCCTGGATATTCATTGCATACCTCAAAAAATGTCTAAAACATATTCTATAACATATTCGCATGTAATATTGCTATCATAATAAATTTCATATGTAAATAGGAATGGTCACGAAATGAGAAGTTAATATCGATGATCTCATTTGATAAGTTCGTTACCGAATTTTTTTCATAATTTTTTTTTTCAATTTTAGTGTTGAAATGAACACAGATAAAATACCACAAATAAATAGCTTGCGGTCGAAAAATTAACAATATTCTATATTGAACTTACTCAAAGGATTTTCACCACCTTTTAATCAACAGAGCAATTGGATAAGAGGCTTTTATCCGAATTATAAAATAAAAATCAATCATAGCATAAATATCAGATTAGAACTCAATATATGAGGTCATCAATATGATTTGATATAAATACATTCCTCAATATTATTGCTCTTTTGCATAGGAGTTTTAATGGCGACTGCGTCACCCAGCAGTTTAAACATATCATTTGGTGCAGCAGTGACGAGGCATATCTGTCATGAATGAACAAATTGCTATATTAATCGTTAAAAATTTAGTTTCCATATTTCATTCAAATATCATATGCCAATACGATTATCTCGTGGCTATCCTGTAAATGCCCTTGAACTGGCAAAGAGCAAATTTATTGCGTGAAGGATCAGAAAAACAAAATAATCCGAAAGGACAAAGAATTTCCTCGAGCTGTTCAAAAGAAGAAAGGGCCAATCGTCGCTCATTAGTTTGGTGTTTATGACAGGCAACTACTACTCATAAAAATAAGCTGCTCCTGTAAGATATATCTATGTATTAATTGTAAATCGGACTTAAACAAAGTTTACACCAAACATTCAACTTTAGTTTTAAATAACATTTTAATTATTATACATTCCTATACAAAAACTTTGTAACTATATATTTTCAGGAGAGTTGCTATGATATGAGTAACTCCTTGTCTTACGACTTGTCATATATTCATTACTATGTCAGATTTGAAATATTCAGGCAGTTGAAAACACGCAACTTTGATTATGACTTATTACCTGCATCACTATGCTTCCAATTCGTATCTGTCAACTTCGACGTTAGCAAATAGCAGTAATTGATATTTACATTTTAAAATTTGAAGGAGGAGATTAAAGATTAAATCGTGTTAGAAGAACCATGTTTCTCACACAACAGGCACATAGAGATCCACGCTATCTTTCCCAAGAATTCGTACAATCCTCCCAAAATTTTTCCCGATCATGCATCATTTAACCTGAAAATATTACCCGATATCCATTATTGTATGGTCAAGTTTAGACAAGTATACGTCTGAATTAAGAAAAATAATAAAACCCAGTTAAGTGTTTTTGAATTCTATTTGCCTATCAATAATCTCGTAAACATAGCATAGGAGTTTCTATTCATTCCAACATTTAAATTAAAGTAGGAAGAGGATTTATAGTGACTTAAGATGGGCAATAAAATCTCGAAATGTTGGTTGAATAATTATTTTTGAAATTAGAAAGTCTATTGGCCTCTTATTGTTAATTAGGTATATTAATAACAAAAAGAATCCAGTAAAAATCAAAATATTAGATAACATAAAAAAGTAATAGTTATTTAAACTTGAAACTCAGCCATTATTCATACACGTATTTCGGTATTGGGGTTGTATACTTATGTTCGCGCTTGAGGCCTGAGCCATTATATATGGGTAATGGATGTATGCGAGTGATAGAAATTCTAAATAATAATATTTTAAGTGAAGTTGGATCACAAAAATATTATTAAAAAAAATGACCAAATTGATTTTTTTTTCAATTATGAACCTTTTTCGACGGTCAACAATAAAAGTTATTAAGAGATAGTAAAAATATTTTGGAATCAATATTACAAACTATTAAGATAAATTAATAAAATATTGTGCCTTGGAAGAGTCAACAAATTTCATTGCTTCTGTTTTTTGGAGTTTCAGCAATAAAGCTCTTTTTTTTCCAATAGTCTAAAATTGCATTTTCTGTAGATTATAGAGCAATAATAGTAGATTATAACGAATTAGATGCATCTTCAGGTTTTTTCCTGAATGCCCTTTAATTTCCGTATATAAAATATCTCTAAGGTTATGAAAACAAAAAAAAAACATGATTTGTGGATAGATCAAAAAGTATAAGTTTCTTGGTAAATAACATATATGACCACATGAAACCTAACTGAACTATCTGAAAAAGAAATCATCTAAATTGAACCCGTTTTAGCTAAAATACGAAAAATTGGACTTATTTTTTAATATAGTAAAGATTCCCATGGAGACCCGTTCAAGTTTCAGGGCTAGAGTAAGCTACTGTGCTACTCTACATATTTACATATAATGCTACTCTACATACATACATATAAACTAACTTACATCTTTTTTCTTAAACAACTTGGCCTATGATTTTTCTTAGTCATTTGCGATTTTCCGAAAAGCATAGTAACCTTCGGAGTAGTTTTCTCATTCATCTACTTATTTTCTGTGATTAGCACGTTCCAGTGGTCCAGAAGGAATAAAAAGTATGAATTGTTTTGGAAACTTACAAAACTGACTTTAAAATACAGACAAAAGCATAAAACATGTTTATTTTTGTTTAAAATACATTCTCGTTTCGCAGAAATGATGTATTAATAATATGATATATTTAATACAACAAAAAATAAATAAAACAGTCTCAGTCTAAGCCGAACCGTTCATCACAAGTTGAGAAGTCTCTTTCCACTCGCGACAACGCAGTCGGCGAGTAAGCGCTACAATGCTCCCCTGTTCACAGCGGATCCAACAACCTACCTTAAAATGTTCTTCAAGCAAAGAAAGGATACATATGTCTATTATGTATACATATTCTTATTTTTGTATTTTGTATTGGTTTATCTTGAGATAGTAAAATTAATAAAAGGGTGAGAAAAAGAAAATGTAAAAGCCAAGAAACTCTAACAGTTTCAGAGTGGTATAATTAGACTTATAGTGAGACATACTTCACTACAAGGAACAAAGACGGACCACATACACACGACACTCGACATACCGACTGTGATAGAATTTATCACGAAGAAACAGATTAAAATTTTTGGTAGCCTCCAGTACTGCACAAACATACCATTCAGAACACTGAAAGCGACAGGACGGCTTCAAAGATCGATTTAAACCTCAGTCATGACTGAGGACTACTAACTGACTAATTTCTGACTCAATAAACCTGGTAAGACACGTCACCATTAGAGTGACTCAGAATATTATCTTTCCAATATCCAATTCCTCAGCCTCCTCTTCGAATGCATTACCAATGGGTTTGGAAAAAAAACAACAACATGAATTAAAAAAAAACCTCATATTTAAAAAGTAGTCATGGCTAAAAAAAGGCATGATAAATCGATCTTTATTTGAAATATATTGTTACTTAACTGCACTGGAGTCATAATTGCTTCACAATCAATTTCATATTTCTTATAAGAGGATATTTTTCGCATGTTCAAGACTACGGGATCAGATAGCATGGTCTGAAATACTTTTCGAGGGAGCTTCGGTTGTTGATTCGTCAATATTTACAAGAGAGCAACATTTTTATTTTACAAGTATAACACTATTATAAAAAGATCATCAAAGAAAAAGCTTCCATGATGGCAAATAGTATCGGTTATCGTTTTGAAGCGTTGGAAGATATTTTGACTCTATAAGATATATATGAATATCCAAGATATTCCCATTTTCATTAACTTTAGAAACATTTTCAGTTTTTATGACCTCGAAAGTTTCTCTTTTTGACCAAAAAAAAAAAAACAAACAAACAAAACAAATTGATATAAAAATAAATAGTTCAATTCTTTGATTTGAAAAAAAAAAATATGATTTCATTAAAAAAAATGATCGATAAAAACAAAAGTTGCAACTGGTTAAAGCTAATTTTTTCCTGTGAAATATGGACTGTATAATGATTTGTATTTTGGGACGTTTACACTTATGTTTCTGACATTAGCCGTTCATTTTCAAATCCATACTCTAAAATCATAAATTTAATATTGTTAACAATTTTAAAAATATATAAAATTCAAACAAATATTTAAGTCGCTGTTGTTGAATTAAAAATTTTGAAAAAAAAGAACACTTATAGGAGTTAAAAATATCAATCTTTTATTTATAAAATACTTCTTTATGAGATTAAAATTAAAATTATGGTCACATTTAATTAGTTTAATTGAGAGAATGCTATGAAA
>NW_027107587.1:16510-20806 GCF_000696795.3 Halyomorpha halys | reverse complement strand
TGAAAGATTGCCCATTTTAAGACTAATCGTCCAAATGTGGAAAAATTATATGCTCGGCAAATGAGGTATTATTAATTAAATATAAAAAAATATATCTGCTTCATATAGAAAAATTCCTTCTCATCCAGTCATTAACTTTTTCGTAAATACATTATTACAGAATTTATTATTTTTTACTCAATTTTAACATAATTTGCTAATTGCACATAATTTTACTTGATGCCTTATGTATCCCTTCGGTAATTTACCACATTTTTTTAACATGTTAGGTGAAACAAATATACTCAATACATTTTCTGCTTCAGAATCCTGTGATAAATTTACAATTTGACATTATTAAAATTAAAACTATAATTTTATGGTAGTTAGTTAGTGTTGCCATGGTAATTGTTACGTTTTTTTGTGTAGATTTATTCTTGTTTTTATAAATTTTGTGATATTTCACCAATATACTATTGATTTCAGCTTTGTTGAAATTTAATTTTGTAAGTTATAATGTTCCATTTTATCGTTCATATTTTTCATATAGTAATGATATAAAATATTTCTTTGTTTATGGGACAACACCCATTTAAATAGAGTTAGTATAGTAAATATTTATATATACCACTGTTGGTAATTCTAAAACAATGATAAATTAAAAATCATGCATATAAATTAATAATAAACAATACAACTCAGCTGGACTACTAACATTTCTCGCAGTAAAAAACAAAACAATTAAAACATATAAAAGAGAAAAAGCTAAACAATTTATTGAGAAAATAGGTATTCAGATCTATGTTTGAGATTTTAGGTAACATAAATAAATAACAGTTTAAGATCTACTAATATTGTTTAGTTTTGGCATGTGTCGGGTTCGATTCTCTTGGTACGCGGAAAAACGTAATAAAAATTTATAACAATCCTCCAATGCTGTTCCATCACAAGCTGGACAAGGCTTCTGTGGGTCTAAAGTATTTTTATATGGACCGGTACTAAGAGTGACTGTATATTGGCGTAGCTCTAGGACAACTCATCTTTAATGAACCATATTGCAGATCGATTTACGTAATACTTATTGTGTTCATCCAATTTATTATTGTTGTTTACGAATTTTTAACTAACTCCATACTTTACCTTGGCGTGACACTCGATATGCATCTAAGTTCTCCAATCACGTCAGGGAAAGGCTGAAGATCACCAAGCAGAAATCGCATAGGCTGTATCACCTGCTCAAAGCTGTCTCTCCGACTGGAGCTGCAGGTTATAATTTTTCCGACGCTGCTCAATGGTGCACCTCCTCAAAACGACCTCCAAAAACCCTGGAGCTACCAGAACTCCATCCTTTGGCGGATTGTCCACCAACCCGCACCACACTGCAGAAGGCCAGGAACAATGTCATCCACCAAGAACTCCATCCTCCCTTTGTTCCGGAGTTCATAGGCCAAAGGCACATCAAGTTCTTTGCAAACCCACGCTTCCGGGAGATTTCCCTTCCACCAAGATCTAGGAGGTGGCTGGGCACTGTTCTCTTGGTCGACGTGTTCCCCGAGGGAAGGGCTTCAGACTCAGTCTAAACCCAACAATTCGCCACTAGTAGGGACCTCTCTACTATTACTACTACTCTTTCCCTAGTAGAGAGATCAATTCCTACCCGTGACAACGCAGACGGTGAGTAAGCACCACAGTGCTTGCCCTGCACACAGCATATCCCACAACCTACCTTAAAATGCGATTCAGGCAATGAAAGGATGTTTATGTCTAGTATTGTATACATATTCCTATTTTTGTATTATTTATTGATTTTGATTTTATCTACTAAAATTTATAGAAGGGTGAAAACAAATTTAATTAATGCACCTTAAGTACAAAAATATTGTATATTTGTTTGTATTTTGTATATATATTTTATTCAAACGTTTACAGTTTATTATGTTAAGTTATTCAAAATACAATAACACAAACTTGGAAAGTGCATTTCTGTTATTTTCATTACTCTTCACGGTTGGGTTAGTAAAGGTACCTTTTGGGCCCTTTCCCACCGTAAGGTTACGAAGGAAAACTGTTACGAAGGAAAACTGTTTAAAAAAAACATGCTCAAGTTGAAATTATTTTGAATTGAAAACGAAAATTCTGGAGGTTCCCAATACAATGGGGTCTCTGGTACTCAGGCCGAATAAAACTATCAACTCTCTATCTCTCTACAAAATCACAACATAGCTTTTATTTAGGTATAAAAGTGAGAAACAATTTTTTTGTTTTTCAGAACAGATATCTCTCAATATTGCCCCCTACATCAATGGCAAAATAGATTAATTTTTTTTTAAATATAAAGCCTCATTAATGAAATTGCAAAAACTTATTACATCGCAATACAGGAATATTCTGTGATACTTTTGAATTTTTAAAATACATTTTTGAGATATTCAACATTCAATATGCACAGTTTTAGATCGCGATGTTTGAAGAAACATTACTAGTTAAAAGAATTTAACCCTCAGGCCAGAAATCTTTTTGGAAAGTAGTAGAGTGAACTGGATTAATCGTGCCCCCAAAATGTATAGATGATTTCAAAACCTCATTTGAAGGACGGTAATTTCAGTTTTACTTACATACTGTTTTCCATAATTTAGATGATATGATTCCGAATAAATTATGGTAGGATATTTTCTTATTACATTACTTCTTCTCTGATTTTTTTTTTTTTTCAGAGCACACATTTACCCTGTCAAGTGGCCCTAAATGTGTGAATGGCCTTTAGTTCTCATAAATTTCAAGCATTTTCAGGAGGATTAAATGTGTAAACAATTTTTTTTTATTATATATAAAAGTTTAAACTAAAAGCATTTTCAAACTTGATCAATGACGTTAGTCATGAAATTATCTATGGGACACATATTATTGGTGCACCTTTGTTCCACCCAACTAAAACTACGTAACATTTGTGTTGGTTCCACACAACCTTGGAATACAAATACTAAATGCATGGAAAACTGGCAGTCTGCACAGCCCCACACCACACAGTTAGAGCCGAAGATTATCTGTTATCAAAATGAGCAAGTGCTCAGATAACTACGGTCTTTCTAGCGGAGTCGCTACTCACCGAATGTCCCCTTCCTCTCCTCTGTCAATCATTTGGAAGATCTATTTCGAGCTTCAACTTGATTTGAATAAATGATTTCAATTTTACTTGTTTATCCATTTCTTTTTAAGGAGCGTGGTGGCACTGTTTTAAGACACAATACAACTAACTCCAAGGACCCGAGATTGAATCCGACTGAGCGGATAATTATTCTCTATTATATTGTAGCAGTGATTCAACCCTGTGGGTTATGGAGCCCTCCTGAGGTCCACCCAGCCTTGTAAAGTGGGGTTATTGGGGAAAAATATTGCAGCTAAGCGTGGTCTTCAAAAAAATCAACGCCTTGTATAAACATGGTTCTAAAAATATTTCTTCCTTACAAAGTAGTGAACCCATGCAGGGTCATTTGTAGTACTTTGTCGTAGGGAATCACATATCCACTTCTTTTTACATTTTAAGTCAAATGGAATTACCTCAAAATGAATAGCCTATCCTCCTTGGGTATTACCACAAGTATCCCCTATTGTGGAACCCAGAAATAAATTTAATTTACTTTATTTTTTTAATTAAAAAAAAAAAAGAGGCTTGGGGAGAAATATTAACACTCATGGGAATTTTGAAACAAAATAACTAACTGACTTCTTGGTGCATAACTATAACAAAAATTACAATTAAAAACTTTATAATTGTTTGTTCACTTAAATTAAATCACCTATTAACAGACTTTTTTTAAAATCATTTGAAATAGGTCTAATAAATTTAACATTATATATTAAAATACATATCAGCTATATGATTGCATTTTCATCTTTATCTGATATATGAGTTAGATTAAAACTGTAGTTTTATTATTTGATACTCAATCAATTAAGTACTCCTCTGTGCCTGCCCCCTGATTTTGAATCTAACACAGACTTATATAATGATATGTATGAGAGGCACCAGCTGGTGTTTTTTAACTTAAAATAATTTCCTTTGTCGGCATGCCAAAGATACCGCCGGACCTAGGCAAAAACCCGTCGGCAACAGATCTAAAGAAATGTACAAAGACATATAGATAACAGAGGGTATGCACCCTCTGGGAACCATTAACCGTCTAGGCAGAGCCCTTATCGTGCACGTGGCCAGTTCAGACATTAGAAAGTACGGAGAAATACCCGCCGTAATGGATAACAAATAAACACCCCTTATCTCACACGGGCCTCTCTAAAAACCTCTGGGAACCATTAACC
>NW_027107587.1:0-13068 GCF_000696795.3 Halyomorpha halys | reverse complement strand
TTTTTTTTCAATTTTATTTTATTATTAATTTTTTTAATAAATTTTATTTTTTCCGCCCACTTTTTAACGTATTATTTCACTTTTAAACTTTTTCTTACACATGTGTCGTCCCCCCTCTTATATACGTTTCCTCTTTTTAACTGTTGTTAAATACCCATGACACTGTCATCTTCCGGTACTTCGTTATTTGGTAATTCGTTGGTTCGTATATATTTTTAACTCTTCCAATAACCATTTGTCGTCACCCTCTCACACGCTTTCTTCCTCTAAATATTTTCTACTTTTTATTTTTACCTTCTCGTAACGTTTCCTTTTAAAAAACACTTAGTCATTGTTGTAACGGCTTTTTTAATTCAGAGTTTGGCCATCATTGACGCAGTATCCATTAGGCGTTTGATTTTTCGGTTAACAGGTTCGTTTTATTCTTTTTTTTCTTTCCCCTTTCTTTATTTTACTACCCCTTCTTTTCTCCACTTTCCTTACCCACGTTATAAGTTATGTTCACTATATTATTAATGGTGTTTTCAAAAGCTGTTTTTTTTCTCTTCATTTCTTATGGTATACTTTACTTATATTTTGCCTCTTTATCAATTATTATTGTTACAAATATTTTCTTCCTCTCAATTTTCTTTTTCTTTCCATATTTTAATTTTTAAATTATTAATAACTAATAGTTCATACTACTTTGCATTATATAACTTCATTTTTATTTCATTTCCTTAATTATGTTATTTTACCCACTTTTTCAATTACTTTATTATTAATTTATGTATATATTTTATTTCCCGCTTCTCTCATCACTTCATTTTACTAATTGTATTCTGTAAAATTATTCATTTTATGTTATTCAGTTTATACTTTCTTTTTTATTTTCTATACTTACTGATGTTGTTATCTTGTTCTGTTTTTAATCCTGAAGAAGGCTAGGACTAGCCGAAACGTTGGCGCAATAAAATAGGTTAATACAACTTATTAGTGTTGCTCTTTGACAACAACCCCAACCATCTTCTCCTCAACTATCTCTCATAATTAATCAGAGTATAATTAATTAAATTCCTCTTTTTTGTGTTTTATGGGAATAATGTAGGTATTTTGAAGTATGAACAGGAACAAGAAAAAAAACAAAAAACCCAGGTCATTCAAATAAATTTAGCAATACTTAATAATAACTATACTACTAAAACTATAGTTATTTTAATACTATAACTATAAGTATAGTTAAATTAAGTAATTTAACTATACTAAATTTAAGTATACTTAAATTTGTAAATAGTACTGATAATGCCATGTTTAATAATTAAGTTGTAAATATTTTGTAAATAGTTTTTACTTAGTATTAGTATTTAACTCAATTAAATTTATTTTCATTTGTATTATTTTCATTATAATTTCTGTTTATTTAAAAAGAAATGAATGTATTTTATATTTTGGTTTTAATAATTAAGTAAGAAAAGGTTACTAAGGGTTTCCTCACAACCCTGGAGCAACTTTCTTTTTTTTAAATTGATATACCCTTAAAACTAGTAATTTCTTTGATGACTTTTTAATAAAAACAGATCACTAAAAAGGCAAAAAACAAAATGCAATAAAAAAAAAAAATCAAACATACGTTTTTACTTTTTTTAATGATAGAAATAGCATGTGTAAAGAATGACCCAGAACTCATATTTAGGACTTTGAACTTGCAAAAACAGGACTTTAAGATTTATAGCAAAAATAAGCTCAAAGAGTAATGTTTTAGCAGTTTTTGAGTCACAAATCTGTTAATATCTACTGCATGCGACATACTAAATGGAAATATTAACTGTTTATGGAAAGCAATTCTTTTAACAAGCTCCAGTGTGCCAAATATTTTTTCATATAAATAACTTCCCAATGAGCTCTAAGGATTCACATATCATCAACATTGATCTAGAGTTGTGGAAGCATCATTTAAAAATATGCTCATCTTTTCATATCATCATTTGATTTCTATATAACATCATTCCCACTAAAATATTGATTTATTCTGTTAAGCAATGATAGCTTATACACATGTTGACACCGAAAAATGAAGTAAAATTCTTACATAATAATTTAATTTCATTATTATCTTCATGACAATATCAATCATGTTATTATCAACTAACAAATTAGACATAAATAATAAGGCAAGATGATATTTACACAACAGGGAGTAAGATATTTTATCTTACAAAATCATTAATAGGCAATGTCATATTATGTCTTATACAGTGCATTAATAAAAAAAAAGAGACATTACTTAATCAATTTTACAGTTTCCTGGAAATATTTTGCAGAAACAAATCCATTGATTATATTTCAGGTTTCTTTAATTATTGATATTGTATATATTAAGAATCCTTAAGCAAAAAAGATAAAAATGAATTTTAAAAAGTCTTATGCATAAGGATTTATTAATGTTCACAAAAGAGAAAGTTCATCGCATCAAATTATCAAAAATTTCTGAACGCTGATGGTGGGATAATAATATAGGATGTTCACTGGTTGTAAGCAGCATACTGAAACAAGTAAAAAAAAAAATTAGGAAATATAAATGAGTTTAAATGATTTTTTTCATGTAAGCCCTTAAAGTAAGACAGCACATCTTTTTTTTTTCAGTTTCCAGCTTGACAAAACAGGCCAACTATATGGGAAAAAGCAATATTTAAATATCATGTTTGGTAGATAGCAATCTTTCAGCAATACTTTTTGATTATCAAACTTTTTTTTCCCTAAACAATACTCTTTTCATAACTTTTTTTTTTTTATCAGACAAAAATGTTTAAATATCCATAGTTACTTTTCAATAACTGACATTTCAAGGATTTATGAAGTATTTTTATTTAAGTATACTTTAAATTAAATACAGTATAATGAAAAAATTTCGGACTTTTCTAGTAATATAGTACTTCAAAACAGGGCATTTGTATTTTCACAGAAATATACTCAACAATATCGGCCTGGCATTGTAATTATTAACTAATGTAATTAATTAATAACTGTAAATAATTAACATCATACTATGTAAAGAAATATTAAAATAAAAAGAATAACAGTAAAAACAATTAATCAACAAAAGTAATACAGGTAACATTTCAACATATGAGGAGATGTTTTTAACTATTACACCAATTTACCAAATTAAAGGTAAACCAAGGTAATGGAAGAAAAGTTGTACCAATAAAGTCAATGTTGGAGTTATTGAAAATCAACTGAATATACTAAAACAGTGGTTCCCAGACTGTGTTCCAAGGATATACCAGTAGTACTACGAGCAAATGCCACTTTCTAAAAATATTCCATAAAAAATTAAACAAATTAAAATAACAAACATACAATGCATTCCAACATAAACTTTACACTGAATTTTCTTCTTTTCCTAGATATTCAACTGCTCTAAGGTGCCTGATAACAAACTTTAAGTAATATATATTCAAAATATCACCAATTTTCAATTTTTACGTTATTTAAGTTCAAAGTTAGGTCAATTATTTCAAATAAATTAAATCTCACCTTCAATCTTTTGCATTTTACATAACTAAATGCAGTTTCGCATTTGTCTGGATAATCTTTATCTAAAAAAAAAAATAATAAACAATAAAATAAATGATATTCCTAAGTAACATCAGGAGACTACAAATTTATATCAGATAAAACCAAATCAATTATTACCATATATTGGTAAATGACCAAATTGATTTAACTTGAACATTTTTTTATCTTCACTAAGCAATAATAACAATATTACTTCATTACATCTTATGAACCATCAAATGAAAAGTCGTCCAAGAAACAACTTGAGTTTTCAGGCACTAGGCGAAGTTCTATTAAGTTTTAGGTAATGAATAACAGATTACTTTATCTGATTAGTTTTAAATGAGAAAGTAAGAAGTTATTCCCTACCCAAAACTTTATAGAACTTCCCCATAAGGATTGAAAATCATAAAACCTCACTTACACCATTTTTGCATTCAATCTAAAGTACTTTTCTTACTTTTAACTAAAATTTAAAGTTATCTGATATTTATCCTCATTTGTTTCTAAAACAATATTAGAAAATACAGACCACAATAGATTAAACATGATCAATCTAACATTGTCTTTACTTTCTTGAAAAAGCATTATTTACAAACTAAAGATATATAAAATTAATTACATTCTTTGGCACACTCATCAACAATCCGATGAAACATCTTTACTTTCTTCTCATTGTTTTTGTACACAGTAGAGTAAAGTTCTTTTGCATGATTAAAATCAAAGCTTCCATCAGGTTTCATCTGCCAAAATTCAAAACAAATTTACTATCTTGAGATATTTAAAAATATACAAATTTTTATATTAAAAATAAACATTATCTCATTAAAATAAACCCATACTCTTATATTGTTTGAAATCATTGAGGAAATAAAACAGCAGTGATCTCACATTAATGAGATTTCACCCATTATCAATTACATCCATTTCTCATTCATGTCAAAAGCATGTATATCATTTGTCTCAGTGACAATAAAAGGAGGGTGAGAAAAACAAAAGAATATATATTATATATATGGAGGGAATATGGTTAGAAATTAAACAGTTCAAAATTTTGTTGATAATGAATTTTTAGAAAATAGGGAAAGATTTTAGATATCATGAGAAAGTGTATGAAACTTTCGTAAAAATATATTTTATGCTTGAATTCTTTTTAAAAGAAAAAAAAAAAAAAAAAAAAAACAATGCCTAATAAGATTTTATAAGTAATAGGTAAGTTTTATTTGCACATCCAAATTGCTTCCTATCAGCTGTGACTTACTAACAACTGCCTGAGCATTAAATGTATCATAAACCAATTAGGCAATATATAAAAGTAATCAATAAACATATTAGGTGTTATATTGAAAAAATAAGATTCTATATAAAAAAACTTGTTAAAATTATTTCAGAATTTAAACTTGCCTCTGTCAAATACGTCAAATATATCATATAAATCAAAATTTTCAATAAGAATAAGACTTATCTAATTAAATGCTTTAACAATAATTTTTAAATAATAACTTTTCAAAAATGAATTATTAATTTTTGATAGAAAAATCCTCATATTATGGTAACAAGTCCATATTTGTAAAAAATAGTGATTAAATCATAAAGGATACTATAAAATAATTCTTACCACTTGTTGCTTTCCCATGAAGCAAGCCATATAACACTAAAAATAACCAATAATAATTATTGAAGCAAATAAAAATAACCATTCATAACTATATTAAATTAAAGTATAGTTCTTATACCTTTACTGGTCTAGGAAATGATGATGGATCAGTGAAGTCTGGAAAACATGGACATCCATTATTGATTAAATAAATCTAATAGATTTTAGTAAAATAAAATGTTTCATTATATAATATAAACAATTTTTTTTATTATAAAAAAAAAAAAGATGGTTTTCTTTGACTACTAGGTGTGAGAATTAATTTTCCCTTTAGACATAAAATTAGCTTTTACTGGACAAGTTGGCCCTTAGTCCTCAGAAGTAGTACATGTTGTGACCACAGTCTATGGAACAATACAGTTGTGGAATTGGCAAGAAATTCATCATGTTAAGTAAGAATTCAGGAAACACAACAGTCTGGAAGGACCAGCAGCATGTTCAAGGAAAGGAGATGATAGGCCCAAGAGATAAAAAAAATTATATAAATAACGTATACATTACAGAGAATTTTATAGTTCTAGGGGACACTAGACTCCCTCTTCCTCTTGGGATTATTCCCTATCCCCAATCCCAGAAATCGCATTCAATTTATGTGGGCATTCCCTTTTAACCAGCCGGAATGGCCCCTCCCCATTCTTTGTTAGCCCCTGGCTATATAGCCCCAAATGTATAAACCGCCTTCAGCGGACCCAGCTTCCACATCTTATAATGCCACAAGGCAAAGGAAGATATATTGTAAATAATTGTATATATAATCCTTAGTTGTAAGTCCTATATATTTGTAAATGTATTAAATAAATAAAAATTCTTAGGAGGTAAGAAAAAAAAAAAAAAAAAGTGGGCATTCCCTATTCCTAATTTGAAGATTTTCCAGAAATCCTTCCAGTCCTTTCCTTTTATACTTAAGTTTTATTTCTGATTATCAAGCAAGAGCAGGTTGAGCGGTACCCCTCCTGCTAAGACTTTCATCGCTAAATGAGAAACCAACCAATAGTCCATTCTCCAAAAAGATAACGTAATTACAATAGAAAAGGATTTCTTTAAGAATAATATAACCACAAAGAATATTTAATTAATAAAATTTCTCACTGGAGGGAATCATCAGCCTTAAATACCTTAATTTTATTTTACAAAATAAAATAAAATTGATCAGGTAATGGGTGGTCTTTAATGTAAGATAAGTATTATCCTCTTTTAAATAGTTTTCCAGGGCTTAAATGCAGATGTTTTAGTTAGCCCCTGTCCCCATAAGATTGAATTTACTCGCTAACTGCTCTGACTTATCAGTTTTAATTCTAATATATAATATAATATATATAAATAAATAAAACAAGACCTTCAACCCTGTAATATTCAATTTTTGTAATACAAAAATTTGAAACCATAGCATACTTCACTTAGCATGTACTGTGAAAGGCATTTCATTAATTATGGACATCAATGTCAGTAACGATCTTCTAATATTTAAAGAGCGATGCAACAACACCTTGTCTCTTATAACGAATAGATATGTAGGGCAAGGTTATTTCCGTTGTTTTCACTCATTGGAAATCACTGAGTAATTTGAGACATCAATTTAAAAATCTGTTTGTAGCTCCCCTATACAATGAGCAGGTTATGTGACACCCCTAACTACATTTACCACCTTTTGGCTCGCCATAGTCGGGTAAAAACTAAGAACTGTTAGCAATTACCATAATTGCTTGTTATAAAAGATAATAAAATTAGATAGAAGAAGTACTAAGTAAGAATAACATTGGATAAAAATTACTTAATTCTGTTATGTCTCCATCAAATCCATTTTCCTTCTTGCAGTCCTCCTCCCATTCATCTGGGAAATATGATGACAATGCCTAAAAATTAAATATTAATGTTATTAATCATTGTTGATAAGGAAACTAATAAATGATAAAGATAAAAAATCATATATTATCATATTTATTTTGCCTTTTTTGTTTTATTTTATGCTGGGTATTTTGTTTTATATATATCCTCAACCTAAAACCTCTATATTTTTAAATTCCATTGAACTTTTAATCAATATTTTTAAATCCCACATTACACGTTATTAACCAACCATCTTCTCCTCATCAAACATCTTTTAAATTTCTTGACTTTGTTTCTCAAATCAGGAAAGAGATTCTGCAAATCATATGATCGTATTGATGTTAGAAAGCTGAAAATGGAAAATAAACAAATATGCGTCCTATATCCTGAAGATATGGACGATACGATCGGGGAAGACGAGGTGGAGTTGGCAGTCAACAAAGCTTCAGGACCAGATGGTATAGCTCTGGAATTAATAAAATATGATGGCAATGAAATTATTAAATGCCTTCGAATGCTGTTCCAGAAGATTTGTGACCATAAGTTGCTGCGTCGAGAATGGGAAAACAACATCATAATCCCAATTTACAAGAAAGGCAATCAAAGCAAACATGGTAACTATAGGCCAATATGACTCTCCTCAGTAGTGTACAAAATATACTCTAGGATATTAGAGCAGCGACTGCGAGGAATTGTGGAGCAAGACATTGAAGAAGAGCAAGCGGCTTTCAGATATGGAAGACAGACCCAGGACCACATTTTTTCCTTGAGAATTATAATAGAGAAAGCATGGGACCGGGGAAAGGTAGTCTATTTGGCATTCCTGCCTCTGAGGGCGGATTTTAGCCCAGTCCAGAGGCAACAGATATGGAACACACTAATAACAAAAAGAGTACCAGTAAATTTGGTAAGTGCAATAAAATCAGTTTACCAAGACCCAAAAAAGCATTGTAAGACTTTATGGTCAGACATCGCGCCCTTTCCACTTTTATAAGGGAGTAAAGCAGGGAGACAGCCTAACCCCACTACTGTTTGTCCTCCTTATGGATGAGATATGGAAGGTTTGTATCACCCCTTCAACTATTCCCGTATCTACCTCTCCCATTACTCTCTCTTCCACACCTTCATCTTCCAAATCTCCCCCACCCACTAGCCCACCGCTGACAAAGCCTACTTTGTCCGGAGACTTTAGTTCGAATTCAATACTGTGGGGATCTAAAAATACCAATCTCAGAGGCCGAATAATTTAAAATTTCCTTGATTTAACTGACCTTCTGATACTAAATCCCAGTAAACCAACGTATTTCAGCGCAACTCACTGCACATTTTCATCTACAGATCTTTCTATGTACAGTAGCTTACTAATCAAGGCTATAGACTGGACAGTTCTACCAGAACTTTATGGTAGTGATCATTTTCCAATCCGTTTGAAATGTCAATTACAACACAATACCTAAATGGATCTTAGAAAAAGCAGATTGGTCTAAATTCACTTCGCTAGCTGGTCCGCCACAAGATTCCCCTGGTAGCCTAACTATCGATGATGAATGCTATAAATGAAGCTATACTCACAGCTGCAGAAACTTGCAGAAAGCAAGGGCTGCCTCAAAAGGCCACCTGTTCTCTGGTATCACTGTTGAACCTAGTAAGAAAGCTATACAACTTCGAAGAAAGGCTTTCAAGAAATTTAAAAAAATATGAATATGGGGAATGTGATTGAATATAATAAACAAAAGTCTATATGAAGAAGAATTATAAATGATAGAAAAAAAGAATCATGGAAATCATTTATCGAGTTCATTAACTCTTCTACCCCATGTAAAGTCGTATGGGATAAAATAAGGAAAATAAAAGGAACTGGAGCAACTTGCAGATATACTCTAGCTAGTTAGTGAAGGGAAATTGTGCGATGACCCAGATTTAATAAGTAATATACTCTGAAGTATACAATGATGCCTCTTCTATCAATGTTTTTCAGCATTTAGACTTCTCCACCACTGAAGTATACCGAGATTATGTTAAGGGATCTTCACCTAGTCCTGACAATATACACTATGCCATGTTACAACACTTACCTAAAACCACAATGAACTGGCTCTTGGATTTTTATAATTTTATCTGGAACACTGGAAATCATCCTATGGACTGAAATCATTCTATAGTGATTCTGATTTTGAAAAGAGAACAAGATGAACGTCATCCATCCAGCTACCAACCAATTTTTCAAACCAGTTGCCTATGTAAGATAATGAGCGAATGATAAATAAGATGATCACATGGATCATAGAAAAGTACCGCCTTGTCTAAAACTTTCAATGCGGATTTCCCAAAGGGAGATCAACTATGGATCATCTGGTTCAAATGGAAACTGAATTACAGTATGCCTTTGTCCAAGAGGAGCAAGCTGTTGCTGTCTATTTTGATATCCACAAAGCCTTTGACAAAACAAAATTATGAATAAACTATATTCACAAGGATTTCGAGGTAAGCTTCCTACATTTATCCAAAGTTTCTTATCACGTCGCTCCTTTCAGATCGATGTCTTCGTGTATTTTTCATTAAATAAAAACTTCAAGATGCACTCGATTGCATTAACAATTGGTCCAGATCATCAGAACTGTAATTCACTTCTAAAAAATGTGTGCACTTTAGTAGGAAAAGGGACACACCACAATCACCAGAACTTTACTTGGGAAATGTTCAATTGACATATGTTAACGATCATAAATTCCTGGGGTTGTCGTTTGATAGGCGCCTTTCTTGGGAACATCACATTAATTTATTGAAGGAAAGATGCTTTGGAAAACTTAAAATATTAAGAGTACTTCGCGGAACGAACTGGGGAGCAGACAGGAACGCAATGCTTAAAGTGTATCAAGCTCTAATCTCTTCCAAGATAGATTAAGGCAGCTTTGTTTACGGAAACGTTCATACAAATGTTTTAGCTAAGCTAGACTCTGTACACCACACTGGAATAAACCTCGCCACAGTAGCCTTTAGGACAAGCCCAACCCTTAGCCTGTGTGTCGAAGCAGTGCTACCACCTCTGTTGTTCAGCAGACAAAAGCTAGCCGTTAATTACATAACAAAGTCATACCAACAAAACACGCACCCAACCCATAAATACACCTTCCAAGCCAATTTTGCTGCAAGATTCTAACAAAAAAGTACCTCTACGTTCCCACTGTCAGAGAGAATGGCCTGAACAATAAATAAACCAAGACAAATCAAACTAACTGCAATAGAAAATGAAGTGCCTCCCTGGACCTATAAAAAACCCAGATTAAACCTTCATTTATCATTTTTCAAAAGGACGACACATTATTGGAAGATTATTAAAAACAATACCGTAAAATAATCCAGTCTTTACCTGATCACTTGTTAGTTTTTATAGACGGTTCCAAATCAGGCACATCTACGGCATCCGGCGTAATACATTACATATTTTCAAATAGTCCTTGTTTTTTCAGAAAAGATATAATCTTATTTAAATAAGTTTCCTCACTTCCCAAGGCCTCTGATATACTTGAAGGAATACCCAGATCATTTATTCTTCTTGCATAAAAAACACACTCTTCGAAGATGTGATTCTAAGATTACATTTCTAGCATCTGGGTGGATCCTCCTTTGTAATTAAATTAAGGTGTGTGAGCCTTAGTCTTAAGCGTGTCAAATGTTTGACATTCAAACTTGGTTCCGTTATATTTTTTCCATTGGTTCCTTATTGTAACTAACAGCAAAAATAATTCGATCAGCAATAATTAGACCAATAAACTTCAGAGTAAATAGAATGAAGACTGACCTTAGCTCAACATGAACTTTTTCTATATTATAAAAACAAACATCTTTTAAGTAGCGATAGTTCACATAGAACAACAGTGAGTGGTGTGCTAGAATTTGCTGAGCTTCAATAATTTATAAATCCGAAATTAATCTTTATACTGTTCTTAAAAAATAAATGTATCTCGGAAGAATTATCGATTTCAGAAATATTCATATTGTTATCCTGAAGAAACGATGAAGGATATGAGATATCACTCGAGCGATTTGTAAATTTTCATAAAATTTAAATGATATAATAATCGTATAGTTGATTATTTTAGAGGAATCACAGGTTGAGCGACGAAATAGTACAAAAAATACCGCCACTGAAGCATTACAATTACACTTTGTGAGCATTACAATTGTGGAATTTTCAGGGCAACTTTTATTTTTCAGTTCAATATATTATCAATAAAAAAAATTGTAAGAAATGCTCTCGCAAACTTTTCGGTAGTAAAATATTTATGGGAACATAGCGTACATTTTTTCAAACAAATTTAATTTTTTTTTTAAACTAATCTATACATGATGATCTGATTTACTTACCAAATGGGCTGAGATGAGAAAGATTCCAAATAACAAGATTGATCGACTCATTTTCTCGTCCAGAAGACTACTATACTGATTATCACCCTTCCTGTTATATTTATATGGTCACAGGATTATATAGGGAAAGAGAGGGGGCTTTCTCAAGTGAATCACAGACATTCTTTTCGAAGAATTGATCTTCCAGAATAACAAAAATCACAGATGATCTAATATCAATTGTCCGAAGGCAGCTCGCTCGTAAATGTATTGAATGCGAATAATATCTAGAAATGTAAATCCTTTTCAATTTTAATACTTATTATACTCTTTAGTGTACTTTCCATCTTCAGAGTTTCTTTTCTTCGTAAACAAAAAGTCTTGAATGATGATACTAAACCTCACCAAATAGAACGCCTAATTTATTGACAATAGTAAATGGTAATGCCATTTATGTGCATCATGCAATTTTTTATGTAATACCTATTCGAATATTCTATTATTCATAACATTTTCTAAAGAGGCTATATAAATGCGACTAATACTCTCAAAGAATAGAAACAATAATAAATCTTTTTAACTGTTTCCTTGAAAAAATAGGATCATCGGTTTCACCCAGTCAATAGCCAGGAGATATTCATTGCAACATTTGTTTTTCTTTTTTTATGCAAAAAAGATTACAGAGATAGCAAGAAACCTAATTTAACTGTTGGATTATTTGTGATAACAACATAAAAGAATAAGTTCAATAGAGTTGGTCTGTGTTTTGCCTCTCTCTTTAACAACTTGTTAACTTCAATTTGATTTTTTTTAATCTATTTTTTTTTTTCTGAATATTATTTGGTAATTCATTAATTAAGGTGTTTAGTCCAAATTTGAAAATAATAACCACTAAAAAAAATAATGTGAATTCAAGATTAGATGTTCATCCTCTACCACTTTTTATTTTTACAGCAATGATATATTGTAATCTTTGCCCTGTTGAAATAAAAGCATTTTAATTTGTTTAAACATTCAAAAACTGAAAAAAAGAGAATTTTTTTTTTTAATTTCAATTCTTTTTCACCAAATTTTTAAATCGATGTTTAGAGAAAATCTTGATGGAAAACCTATAAAGACACCAGTTTTATGACAAGAATTTTCACGATTATGGACTGTTCTCCAATTGAACTTACAAGTATAAGTAACAACGTTATTAGGTAATTTAAAATAATTGTTGGATTTAATAATATCTCGAAGAAGAGTCAACGTAAAACCACAGATGATATACACATGCAATTCAGATAAGAAACAAAACTGTTTAGTCTGGTTAACAGCTTATATCTTGTTTATTGTTGAAGAGCCGGGGGAAAGAAAGCAATAATTACACATCAATATTTAATTACTTTAATAAAAACTATATATAGTTGCTAGGCAAAATTGATGAGCCTACCAAAAGATAATTAGGAAAATAAGAACTGGCGGCTTTTTCAGAAAGTTAAAATTTAATTTTCCAAAATTAAAAAAATTGAAAATTTTACTGGAATAAAATAAACTTCAGGGGGCGTACATCTTAAAAACTTCAATATTTACTTTTTAGTGATATTTACTGTATATTTCCACTGTAATATCCCAAGTATATCTATACAATGTCTATATATATATATATATATATATATAAGTTAAGTATTGGCGAAAGCACAATGTCAAAAAAGAGAAGA
>NW_027107586.1:0-7059 GCF_000696795.3 Halyomorpha halys | reverse complement strand
TTCGGAAGTACGCGCACCGCCATCTATCTCGTTTTGAAAGGCGTCTTTATTTTAGATAATGAAAACTGGTTAGCTTGTTTTTTGATTTAAAAGAACAAATAAACAATATACATAAATAAAAACATAATTAAAATAATTTATCTATAAATATCAACTATTTATTAAAAAAGAGGATATTACAATATATATATATATAGTGTAGATATAATTAGAATAAGGTAGTATAGGGCCTAAGTTAGTTAAGATTGTTCTTTTTAATTTGGAATTAGATTAAGTAAAACTGTTTTTAAACAAACATCAAAAACACATGTTCATTGTTGTTAATATGTGAGTTGAAACAATATTAATTAACCTTACGATTTCTTTTTTGAGGTGTTTAAGATTATTTTTTTTTTTTTTATGCTACTGCTGTTCTATCATCTATAACTATTCAACGGGACAATTAATGACATCACAATAAATGGTAATGAATGACAAATCATTCAGTCAGATAAAAATAAAGTAAAAATTATGTGTATATAGATAAGTTACAACCTATACACAAAATGCACCCTAAGGATCAACATAAGACATTTTGACAACATAAGATATGAATTTACAAGGACACCATTTGGTTTAAAAAATGCTCCCATTACCTTTCAGTGCCTGATGGATGTTTTTGAGGGGAATCGACGAATCTGTATATCAGATTTAAATGGATGATCTCTTAGTGCTCAGTAAGAACGAAGAAGAACACGTGCAGCATATACACAGCATATCCCAGAGAATTAGGAAATTTGGGGTGAGAAGTTATCAGGGGAGAAATCATCGCCAGGGCAGGAATGAAGAAATTTTTTGGGCCACACGATTTCCAGGGAAGGAGATAAACTTTTTAATTAATTAAAGAATTTAAAATTATTACCAAAGATTTGAGCCTTATGTTGTACTGATACTGAGCCAACAACGGCTAAGTACCTCGTCCTACTTAACAACCTTCTCTAGAAGGGTAGAAAGGTGATGAACACCCCGATGGTCGAACACAATATCAGGCGGTGCATGGAGAAGCTGCAGCAGGAGCCGGTGCTTTCAATCCCGGATTTCACTCGGCATCTTCAATACCACAACAGACGTGAGTAAGTATGCGCTGAGAGTGGTTTTGTCTCAGTAGGGTGCAGAGAGAGATCGCCCAGTGGCATACACCAGTAGGCGCCTGACAGAGATAGAGACCAGTTACAGTGCATTGGAACGAGAGCACTTGGGAATAGTGTGGGCTGTCGACCACTTTAGAATCTATGTGTTTGGCAAAAGATTCAGGTTACTCACTTGCCACAGACCTCTGCAATGGGTGGGAAAGTTGAAGGAGTCTTCAGCTAGGATAACATGTTGGAAGGAGCTACTCGCACAGTATAATATGGAAATAATATATAAACGATGAAAAGAAAATGTGGTTGCTGAATGGTTGTCTTGAGCATTAACAGTAATTGCAGTAGAAGAAGAGGCTGGGGAACCGTTCAGGCAATTCCTGCAGGATTGGAAACCAGGAGAGGAAGAAGAACAGAATGCAGCAGAGGAAGACGATAGGGAAGAATCTTCGTCTAACAAGAGCTCGGAGGAAGGGAGACCAATAGATGTGGAGGAACTGAAGGAAATTAAAAAACAAAAAAAGGTAGCAGATTGTATGGAACACAAAGACCACTGGATTGCTTAAAGTTCAGTGTAGCAAGTATGGGAGGAGTAAAATCACAACGATTTGGTCACAGCAAGGTGTGGGGGCCAACCAGATTTGTAGGGCGTTGAAGTATGCTTCAGGGCCCAGAGAAACTCATCACCTTTACATGGGCAAACAAATCACTGTGAAATTCCGGAGACCCTGCATGCGTGCATGCAAGGGAAAGTGCTTTTGGTGGGAGATAAAGAAGACTAACATGGAGGTTGTAGTAAATTGTGAAGCTTGCCTAAATATGACGGAAACCTGCCAAGAGGGAGACAAGAGGAAATACCGTAGACGCACTGCTCAACGATCTACAGATTGATACTTTCACCTGGAGAGGATATAAATGGATAACTGTGATTGATACTTTCAGTAAGGCGGCAATGGCGCATCAGGTGCAGGAAAAGTTTACGGAAGCAGAGTTAACAGCTCAACAGTTGTGGTTCCAATTATATGGAGTTCCGGAGCATCAGACGGAGGCAGAGAGTTCGACAATGCCAGGATTCAAGCTGAAATGAAGGAACTAGATGTGACATGGCACCTCAACACACCAGGACACCCAAAGAGTAGAGGAGGCATAGAGCAGCTTCATGGCACATCGAGAGACCATCTTCACTTATACCAGATCGACAAGAGATTGGAACCGGATATAGCAATACCTGCAATAGCGGCATATAACCATTCGGTACACACAGTTACAGGGTTTTCACCATTTGAGATCCTCTTTGGGCTTCGAGGACACTAGCAGGACTATAAGTGCATGGCAGTGGACGGTGAGGAGATACACAACAACTATGTTGCTCAAAGAAAGTTATGGGAGAGGGCCCGGAGAAGAATGGAAAAGTAAAAACCAAGAGAGTGGCATGGGAGAATTTAAAGGTCACAAACAGGATGAGAGCCATCAAAATAGCAATGATTGTCTACAGGAAGTTGGGGTCTAACAGGGGTAAGGAGATATACCAATACGAAGCCCCATTCAGGATGATAACAATTAGAGAACACAACATAGTTACATTAGAAAGTGTCAGAGAACAGAAAAAGAGGAGAATTATTCATATTGAGCAGTTAAAACTTCCGGCAATGACATAATAAAAACTGGAGTGTTCTCATATTGCCACAACTAGATTATATTACAGAAAATTTTGTTATTTATTGTTTTTGTTTTAAGAGTGTTTTTGACTTCTAGAAATATTGTTTTGTTTTTTTCATTTTAACTTGTTCATGTATTGTATGAAGAGTTTTTTTATTTTATTCTTAGGTTTAAATTATGTATATAGCGTTTACTTTGGGAAGCTTGTGACTTTTTGTTTACAATGATATGTGTATAGGAATTTATTTTTATTGTAAATAGTTTTTCTTTATTGTTTTTGTTTATTTATTGTATTGCATTAGTTTACGAGCATTGTTTGTAAACTAGTGGGGGGGAGTTAAAGCCTGAGTCAGCTGTTAATTCGATGTCAGCTGACTGTGGAGATTAGCTGATCAAAATGTATATATAGATGAGCTGGACTCATAAAATCAGTGTTTGAGTAGCAACCAAGTTGGTTATTTCTCTCTCCTTTTTCTCCTTTTTTCTTTCGAAGTCGTTGATTTTGCAAACGTTTAACTTATATATATATATATATATTTTTTTTTTTCAGTCCAAAAATCCTAAACTTTGACCAATCTTGTTTACCAGTAAAAAGTTTATACAAACTAGAAAATGTAGTAACATGATATGAATATATCTCTATAATTTTAAAAAACACAATTGAGATAATGTTTTAATTTATTATTTAGTATACAGTAATAATGTTAATAATTAATGTTTTTTGTTATTATAATTTATTTAATTCTATTTTAAAAATAGTTTTCAACAAATCTTCCTTAATATAAAATTATAAGCTTACTTTTGCGCAGATACGAGAGTTGATGTGAGCGTCGACAAATTACTTTTTGTGAGAGACAGCTCTTTTTCCAATTGCTGATTCTGCTTTGTCAGATTGTGAACAGCCTCTATGTGCATTCTTTCCATTTCTTCTTTGGCACTAATTGCTTTTTTATTTCTTTCCAATTCTTGATTTGTACTATTTAATTGCTCCCTGATAAAAAATAAAGAAGAATTATACACGGTTTGAGAAAATTTTTAAGTAATATTCTTATGTGTTCTCTCCTTCACTTTAAGCTTTTGCTTCAACAAATTAAAGGACAGTGAAGATTAAAAATAACTAAAGATAAACTACAAACAATATATGGACATTCTAAAAATACCTTAAATTGGAAATAGTTTTGATGTTTTCTTTTTCTGAAGCACGCAGCTTTTTGATTGCATTGTTTAGTGTCAACTGTTGTTTACTCAATTTTTCTCCTTCACTCCTCAATTCTTCAATAAGTTGATCTTTATTTAATTCTTCTTCTTTTTCTGCTGCAAGTGATTTTGCTTGCTGAACAAAAATTTAAAAAACAGTTAATAGAGAAGTGAAAATTCAGAGTACATAAATATACAAGCTAAAGAGCAGAAATAGTTTTCTTTTCTCAGGTATCAAGCTGAAATTAATACCGAATACTTGGTTTGTTACTTAAATGCATAAATAGAAGATTCTACTTAATAACAATATAATTGTTTAACATTCTAAAACATTTTTTGTTTGAATTAAAGAATTTTGAAGTGATAAATTTATCTATTTATCAAATAGTCAAAACTATAACCACCACAAATAACACTTAACTGAACGTGTGATAAACCTAATTCAAAACACAAAACTATCGTAAATCAAAATTAGAAATGACTGCTAACTGAAATCTGTAATGATAATTCAAACATAATATTCATGCACCCCACTATTTTACCAACCAAACATTATATATAGCACCTATTGCCAACCAAAAATCATATATAGCACCTATTACCCAAAATGTGGCAGTAATATTTTAATTTCTTACATCTACTTGTTTCTTGAGAGCTTCTTTTTCCCGAATTGCTTGCTGGAATTTCTTTTCTAAAGCAGCTAACCTTTGGGTGAACTCTTCGCTCATATTTTTCATTTCCTGGGATTCCTTCTCCTTTTCTAACTGACTGAAAAACAATATTTTCTTTTAAATAGTACAATTGTACCAGGTTTAGCTTTAAACCTGTTAAAATAAGAAAATTTGAATAATTCTGTCATTACCTTTTAAGCTCACAATTTATTTCTTGTAAATCAGCATTAATTCTACTTAAATCTATTAATTTTGACTCTCTAGCTTCTAATATTTCAGTCATTTCAGCAATCCTCTAAAAAAAAAAAAAAAGAATGATATGTGTAAATATCAAATAAATAAATAAAATTTAAATATAAATATGTGAAGAACTACTAGCATGAATTGATAAGTGCTCTTTTGTAAATTTTTAGTCAGACTCGCATATAGTCTAAACCAGAGGTTCCTAATCTTTTTTGGTTTGCAGCTCCCCAAATAATCAGATTTTTTCTGCAGCGCCTTTAATACATTAGATTTTTTTCTAAATCTTCGACTTAGAATTGGGAACATTCATTTTTAAAAGCAATTACCCATTTAACAGCGAAAAATTAAAAACAGATGCTTACTAAAGCATGGGTGGGGAAACCGTCCTTGCACACTAGCCATTTCAAAGGATGTGGAAAGAAAACAATGAAAGACTCAAAAGTTGCTAAATTCTTGGAATTTCGTCAGCATACACGATTGTTGGTGCGAAAATTCGAGAGGTGAAATTTCCAAGAAAATTGCCACATTGTTTAATTAAATATTTCGCTGTGCCCTTATGACGGTACCCCGGCGCCTTGGGTAGCAGTTCGTACTGGTCTAAACAACATAATTATTTTCAGGGAACTCAGGTCCCAAAATAAAATTATTTTTTTAATTTGTTCATTCATGAATTTATTTTTCATTCATAAAGTAAATTGTGAATTTTTTTTTCTATCATTGGGTAAACATGATGTTCAAAGTATTTGTATTAATAAAGGAAAAATGTTTTGATTTACTAATACCCAGAGTAATTGATGAATAGTTTGTATACAGATATTAAGTAAATAAATTCTAAAATAATAAAAGTTTTAATTCTTGGATAGTATGAAATACCTTGAGTAATTTATCAACTTCAGAGTATTCATCTGACCCACCACTTGAGGTTTCAGAGAGCTCTCGATGATGACCTGAAAGTCATCAAGACAATTATTACTGATAGTAACTATCTAACAGCATTATTAATATTATAAAAATAAATAAAAACTCTAAAATACCTTTAACTTTTCCTGAAAGTATCTTGACAATATTCACCGATTTATATGCTGATTTAGAAGGACTCTGCCGTGAAGCTGTACTGCTTCCATTTGGAGTAGGACTGTAACACAACAAAGAATTCATAAAACAAAACTTTCTTCAAAAAGTTAAATTTATTTCTAAGTAGAAAATTAAGTCACTTAAATGATTTAGTTCATTTAACTAGATTTAGATTTAGTTCATTAAATACAAATGGGTTAAAACAGTAATATTTAAGTTTCAGAACTAAAAAAGGAGTGCTGCTAAGTTTTTTAAGTCAGTTTATTTTTCTGTCTCGTTTTCGCTTGACTGGCAGAAGTATAGAATATTAAAAAAAAAGTAAAATACAAGAACCAAGTGATTAATACCTCGTGCTTTGTGAAAATTTCTAGAAATATAGCATCAATAAGATTACAATTACACTTAAAATATAAAAATGTACTTCCCAAATTGCAAAATGGTTTTAGGAAAGGAAAAAGTACGCTAGATAATGTCATCACATAGGACTATATTCCATATATATATATATATATATAATAGTTTTTCTTTATTGTTTTTGTTTATTTATTGTATTGCATTAATTAAAAACAAAATAAATGAATTTATAATCGTTTTTTTAAACTAATTTCAAATATACAGGAGATAGCTTGGGTTCAAAAAAACTTAAAACTTCAATATTTAACAGATAATATAATTTTATAACATAAAAGACTTTTCTCAGGGCGAGTTACCTGGCAATCAGAACAGACGACACTTTACTACTAATAAGACTAACTTAATTTCTAGACATGTTACAAACACAATAAATTCTACTTAGAAACAAGACTAACCAATTACACAGCTTCCACTGATAATTGTTGATCTCTTCTCGATGATGCTATCTCCAACTCTCAACAATGGCTTTTTTTTCTTTCCCCTCTCTAGCTGAACGGACGTCTTCTCCCCAAGCTCGCAAAAACAAGAGTCACCGTTTCCTCTCCCTCCATCTTCAACTTTTTACTGCTCGATCCAATAAATAATCGATTGTAGTACAATCGCTCTGCTTTATTTGCGATGTAATTAGTTTATTGATAATTTTCACTTTCCTCCATTTCTTCTTTGAATATTCCTTTTCC
>NW_027107585.1:0-1029 GCF_000696795.3 Halyomorpha halys | reverse complement strand
AACCTTTAATTTTTCTTATTATATCTTACGTTTTTACATTTTATACCCCTGTTATTTTACACTTATGTTTTTTCTTTTTTTCCTTTTAGTAACTATAGTGTTTGTATCTTTCTTAGCCCTGACGAAGCCCTGCAACGTGGGGGGGGGGAAACGTTGGCTCAATAAAATAGTATAATTATCTACTATTTGAGTTTTTTTTTACCGCACCCGGACCATATTTCATTCATGAATAATTTTAATATTAAAACACTGAGATAACAGAAGAATTTAGGCCTATTATTTATGCCGACTATGAACTTTATAAAATAAGAAAAACATACAATGTTTAAAGAAAAATATAATGTTCAACGATGGAAAGAATAATATAATTTTTTTTTCTCGAAATTGATTACTATTAATAGAACTCAGTCCGTAGCTAACTTGCCAAACTATATCGTTATTGATGTACAAACTTATATTTTTAAATGGCAAAAAATAAAAATGAAACATATATCAAATTGACACAGATATTAAATCAATGGTTTAGTAATTCATGTGCGTTCATTATTGATTATATAGTAACTTTATCACGAAAACAATAAAATATTTGTTTCCTAGTCCAAAAAACCCTTCTTCCGAACCCTAAATTTGAAATGCAATGGGTAATTGGTATTTGAGTATAAAATAAAAACTACAACAATACAATGATGGATCTAGTTTAACGTCTCTGTCAAATTACTATTTAGAGAACTATGGGATAAAAAAATAGCTTTTATTTCTCATAGTCCATTCCCTGCCAGCACCTAATGTCGTTGAACACGAACCTGCGACCTAATTCAGAGTTAATCGAAGGATTCCTACTAGTACATATACATACTTTTACATTCAATTGTATTATCTTCAAGTTTAAAAAAAATTACGATACGCTAAAAATTATTCACAAATAAATAATTATTGTATTATAATTATTAAATCAAATAAAATTTTATTTTATTTTTTAATATTGGTTTATTTTAAAGAATATATTGAATATATTATTATTTACAATAC
>NW_027107584.1:0-5757 GCF_000696795.3 Halyomorpha halys | reverse complement strand
TATATAAGAAATAGGACCACAAGTAAGGTCTGTTTTCGTTATATAAACTCAAGATATTTTAGATATCTCTATATATTATTTTCTACAGCGGCCATGCTATAAGCAGACAAACCTCTGAAGACGTTGAGGAAGATCGCGAGACAGACCGCCCTACGAAGAGACATGTTGATGGAGAGAGGGTCAGAGATGTAGACCGGGCTGTGCCATGCCACCGACTGAGGGAAAACTACCCCCACCCCAACCCTTCCTCTGTCTCTCATCTTCTTGTATTGTTTATATTAATTGGAATGTTTACTCTATTAATAATACTATGTAACAATAATAATACTATATTTGTTTTGTAATAAATTATTAGAAATAAATATTAAATTAATTTAAAATACTTAAAAGAAAGGAAACTGTTAATTGATTCCGACTATTACAACACTCACAAGACAAACGGTCTAAACATCCAACCCATTACAAAGGACTGATCTACATGACTATAATAAGGTCCATATCCGGACATATGGAGTTGAGCTTTTGGGTTCTAATCAACCTTCTCAAATTCCTCTCTTATCCAATCCTTATAATCCAAAATCCTTCATTAAATCCCCAATGCTCCTTAATTTGTCACAAATAATATAATCCATAAACGCCATAATGTTCCATATGTAACTGATGTAGCCCGAACCAGGTATCAAGTCTCTTCCATTATAAACTCCCTAATCATTCAAACCAACTAGTTTCTAACCTTGCTTCCTCTTTCAGTCCTGACAATCCTCTGAGGCGCCTGAAAAGAACATGGCCACGAGACCCGCTAATGTAAAAACTTGATTAGAGTGCTACTAATGAATAGTTTCTCTATATACCCTTACGATCTTTTATCAATTTCACTAAATGTATTTTTATGTAAATACAGTTATAAATATAAATAAATGAATAAAAATTAATTAAGAGTAAGGTAAAAGTTTCAAGTAATCACGTGAAGAGTACAACGTTAATAGAATTCCAAAGATGCATATCTTAAAATCAAAAAAAAAAAAATATGTTTGACTTATGGTTGCAAATTAAAGTTAACAATTTTTTTTATTGAAATTCACAACTGTAGGACATAGATATTCAATAATTTAATGTGATTTTAGTTATGTTATTACAAGTGAAGTGATAGCTATACGTTGGGGCATAGGTCCTAGAGCACCCGTTTCGGAACGTTGTGGATTCGATTCCCACCTAGACCAGTTAATATTTATTTCTCAGCGGTCCCGAGAAATGAATCTTGACACCTTGGTTAGTACACGATGGTAACTCAGGCAGCTTAGGTTTAAGGAACTTATCAAGGAAGTGTTGATATCTGCTCCTGACCAAAGCGGCAACATATTGAACATTGAAATCCTTATTTGTGACAAAGTAAATAGCATTAAGGGTTTTAGATTAAATAGAAGAGGAATACGATGGTTCAGTGTAGCACTAAAGCTTAACTGAAAAGAACGTAAGTTCTAATAGGTCTTTTTTTTTAAAATTACTCTTTTGTAATTAATTAGAAGCTTAGACCGTTTGTCTAGTAAATGTTGTAATAGTCGGAATCGACGAGCAGTTTTCGGTCTTTTCAGTCCTGTATGAGAATTTCAAGTCAGTCGTTTTTCCAGGTGTAGTTCTAGGTTTTTTCGACAGGGATAAGTGGAATATTATTAAAATATATTGTAGGGCAGAAAGACATCACCTTACTACAGAGGGTAAAGGTAATTTGATAGAATTTATTGGAATTTATTTTAATTCGCCATTTTTCAAGGTTTGTGATGTGGGACTGGTGGGATTGGAATACAATACAAGGGTCATTATGCTTTGAAATCATACAAGTGTCATCGCTATACGAGATGAGAACATTTTTGGGATGGGTTGGAATGTTTAGCTGTATAAACTTTGCAAAGGATAGGACCAAGAGTACTACCCTGAGGTACACTACAGACAGAGAAAATAGGGATGAATAAGCACTATTATGGCTTACTTTAAATATGTAAGTGATATAGGGCCAAAATGATAAGTATGTATTGGTAGGAATTTACGAATCTTGTATTGCAATCTCGGGTGCGAAACTCTATGCATGATTCCACATTCAATGCGAGCTAAACAACGTCTACCTCACGTGAAATTGCTGGATAGTGGAGAAGGATGTTTGGAATCCAAACTGGTGACCTGGTATCATATAATTGGAATTTAGGATCGGATAAAGGTATTTCAAAATACTAATTCACATGGAGCTGAACCATTTTGCAAGACTTGGTTATTTGGACTAAAACCTTATGTTGGAGACGTCAAAAAGTATAAACTGAGGAAAATTGGAACTCATAATTTCACACGATCAAAACACTTTACCTTACATATTCTCAATATAATTATGAATAGCAATTGAAAGAAGTATAAATTGTGTGTTTTATCAATTGTTTCTCAAAAATTATTGGATTTAATTAAATACATTTTCTTCAAAATAAAAGTAAATTAAATTGCTTAAAAAAGCAACTCAACCATTTTTTTTTCTAAAGGCGATTGACAATATGTTTGCGTTTTGGGCAAGAAATTTTTACAGTACTTCATAAAAAATTTTCAGCTAAATCCGAGCCCTAGGATTGGAGTTATCATGAAAAACAGAATACAGAATTTTTGAATCTATTGAGGATAATTCAAGCATTCTGAAACATAAAAAATAAACAAAGATGCGTCAACGAATAATTATTAGAACAGTAAAAATATTTTGGGATACTTAATATTCACATTGAAATGAGCTAATAATGGAATAGAGAATGAAACACGAATTTCTCGTTAATGAATTAATAGATTTTCACTATATTAGGTTAGTGCATATGAAATGTCAGATTTTTAAATTAATGCATAAAACTGCTTATCATTTTTCGTAAGCTGTTTATTTAATCAAAATATGTTCCATTTGCTTCAATATACTTTTCTCAGCGGGAATTCTTTAGAATCAATAAATTTAGATATCGAATTTTTCGGGCTGTCTTCATTTTCATACAGTTTAGCCCGTAAAGGCAGATCCAAATTTTTAAATAAATGAAAGTTGGTTGCGTAGAGATCCGGAGAATAGGCTGGCTGCTGCAAAACTTCATTCATATTTCAATTCCTTTAATTACGCAATTGTTCTGTGCGGTGAATGCGGCCGTTACAGTCGTTTTGGATCTTCCTCGCCCTTCTTTTTGTAGTGAAAAATCATGTCGAGGGACATCTCTGGAAAGACCTAACATGACACACATTCATAACGAACTAGAATTAGAAACTGTACAACAACACATCACACAGAGACACATTCAATTCTTTCGACAGTCTCCCTGCTTCCTTCAATCCAGTATTCCAGTCTATCACTCCATCCCCCCTTCCCGCGAGGTGGCAGGGCAGGAAAGGTTCCAAAAACCCTATTAACATCACCTCATAACTCCATCTTCTGATGCGCCCCAACTCACCCCCTCCCCTCCCCTCACACTTCTTTTCGACTTCTGACTGTTTTCTTATTATTTCACCATTATCTATCGTCCTTATTAATTAATGTTTTTTTTTATTTTGATCTTATATGCGATACAACACAAGGAGGCCCCTCACCTTCGGAGTGAAAATAGCTCCTTTTTAGAATGGATAGCTCATATATGATATTAAACATAACAGGTAACCTTAAAATACCAAAGGTAGTAAAAGATAAGACACAACACGAATTACTTTTCTTTTTCACAGGAATGCACTTACTAATTCACTTTTTATTTCTGTTGTAGAGGGTTCGGGAAAAAAAAAAAAATCACCAGACCGAAATTTTTCAAACCAACGGTGCACTTTTCGATCTTTAACTGTATTCTCCCCAAACACCTGGTGTTTAGGAAAAATGTCCCCCCTCACATTTGAATAGAACTCAAGATGAATATGAAATTAGTGCCATCTAATGGGAGAAAAAAGAAGTAGGCTAAGTACCCTTTGAGAGTGAAAAGTTAACAAATACAAGTGAACACAGGCTGTCTAGGGCACTTTGCAGCCAACTATTTTCTCAGGATAAGCAAATAGGTTAATCAACACCGCTAGGCAGGAAAGGAAATCACGATGAGGGAACTAAAGGACACAGCAGAAGAACAAGTCCTTACTATAAATCAACATCAAGTAATTGTAATCTAATGCATTAATGTAATCTAACTATCAAAAGTAATATTTAACACAATAATACAAATTATAATCATCTTTGGCAAACTATAATCTATTGTCATTAATCATCCAAAATAGAGGCATTTTATTTGTTCATAATTGTTAAAATTTATAAATACAGTCCACTTCTTTATGGAAACCAGCCATACCAGCATATAAAAATTGGTTTGGGTAATATCCTCCAACTTTTAATCCGGGGAATACCTAAACTAAACACCTGGTTTATATTGCGTGTAGCTTTTGCAGCATTATTACCTGTTGTTTTATAGACAATTTTCTTAATGTGAGAAATCCCAATTAGCTTCAACATAAAGTTGCCTTCAAGGGGCGTGGTCTTTTTTTTTTTTATTAATAATAAAAATAAAATAAGGGGGCGTGGTCTAATCCCCACTCCTTTGCATTATTTTTTCTTAGAAGGAGAGCAGGGTTATAGCCAAAGTTGGACAAAAATCAGATATAGTTAAAACTAATAGCTAAAATTGTCATGGATGCCATATTTATTTATAAATGGTTCATTCATGAATAAGGGTCATATTCATGGCAATTTCAACTATAGCTAATTTTTGCCCATCTCTGGTTATAGCACCCTCCTCCGCCTGAAAAGGGTAAAACTTAGGTTAAAAGGGTAAAAAAAAGGAAAAATAAAAGATAAACTTAAAACTAGATAATAGTATCTGCTATTCTGCCATAAAGTTATGAACTTTCTTGCAGCTTGTCTCTCAAATCTTGCTACACGCCTTTACGACTTCCAGTTTCTTACGGATGTAAAGTATTTCTAGATACATTTAACAAAGAACAGCAGTGGTTCAAATACAACTTATCCATTTCAAAATATAAAATAAAAACTATAAAATGATACCTTCATGTTGAATTGATAATGTAATGAGCCATTTATGTACAAATCAATAACAATCTAGAACCTAGCGGGAGAGAGCCGAGATATAGATAGAAATATCTTGCCATTAACCTCATCGAATCAATCTTGGCCTGTTTACCTTGGTTTAATTAGCTCCTTTCTTATTATATATACAGAGAAGCCTTATTACAACGAACAATCTCGGGTCTAACAGATTTGTCCGTTGCCGAAGGGTGTCGCTGACTAGGTGTATTTTCTTATCAAAAAATGAATACGTTTATGCAATTAACAAAATAAGTTTAATAATTTAATTGATATGAATTAAAACTAAAGGATTTAAATAAGCCCCATAAAATCACTGTAAACCTTCCTCGCGAGCCTATGACCATGGCTTATGGCTATTCTCTATCTTTAAAACACTCTTTCGAGTTTGAAAAAATGTCAGTACTTTCTACGGTGCGTAACCATGACAAAAGGCTTATCTCTGAAAGCTTCTATATCCAACTAGAACCTTCTTCCGACAATTTAAAAACCGACAAACATAACTTATCGTTAACATATTCCCAAATAGATAATTTATTTTTAAAAAAAACAATATTTTTTTTTTATTTAATGTTAATTTATTTTTATTTTTCTTCTCTCATAGTTTATGTTCTTTTACATTTTTAAAACAATTTGTCGTCACATTTTTACACGCTTTTCCACTTATTTTCTTTTGATTGAGT
>NW_027107583.1:0-1384 GCF_000696795.3 Halyomorpha halys | reverse complement strand
GTTTTTGGTCGAATATCTCGCGAATAGTTCTAAAATGTAAGAAACACTTTTGTCAATGTTTGCTGCGAAAATTTAAATTTTCAAAAAGTACTGAATTTAGTGTTTAAGTTCTGAAAATTCTAATAAAAAATAAATATAAAATATATGTAATTATCCAGTGTTTTTAGTAAAAGTATTTCAAATTTTAAACAGGAAACAATTTAATTTCTAATCGGATACAGTTATGTTACAAACAAGACAGGATTCAAATTTGTTTTCGATCTCATACCATCCGAATTTTTATATCTTTAAAAATTTAAGAAGTGAAAAAATTACAATTTACAGGATATAATCACATTCTATTAATGGTATTCCTAGGTTTGGAATAAACCTATTCCATTCATTCCTACGCTAACGTTTAATGATATTCCAGTTATTCCTGAAGAGACACTAACAAGGACTGAACAAGCAACTAACTTGGAATCCTCATACAAGACAAGAAACTGTTCGTCGTTTCCGTCCACTCCAACATAAACTATACCGACGCTGTAAAGTTCCTATTTACAAAGGGCTCATCTACATTACTATAACCGAGACTATTTGAACATGCGAAGTTGAGTTTCGGGACTTCACTTAAACATCCAATTCCTCTGGTATCCTGCTCTTCGATCTAAAAGTTGGTATACACTGAAAGCTGAAAATTCGTGGTAACCTACCCTACAATATTCCTTGGTTATCCATGCGTATAATTAAAAAAAAGAGTGATGCTGTTTATTCATGATATATTTTTTTAATGTTCAATATCTATTTATAACCCTCTACGGAAGATACAAAGATACTTTCAAAATGATGTTCTTATCCCATTCATTGAATTGTGCCAAAATGATCATTACATGTTTTTCTTAAAATGATCTACTGATGTGACTATTGTGTCTTTGATTTGTTTTTATATTGCTATCTAATGATAAATTTTTGTTTGTAGGATCAAACGTGGGTTGCGAATCACTGGAGAGGGGAGGTATGAGAGAGTAACATAGGGAAAATAAAATAACCAAATAAATGGAATAGGAATGGCAAATGAAATAAAATTATTGAATAGAGAGGGGGATAGTTATAATATGGTATTTAGTGTGTATACGAGTACCGATTGTAAAAGGAAAAGGTGGAAACAAATTTTTTTTTGTTATATCATGTAAATATGTGATGTGTATACACTTCCGACCCAATCTATTTAGGTAACATGGCTAAAAAAAACATTTCTCTAGTTATAAAAAAAAACTAGAGGTTTTATTTATTTTTTTATTATGTTCTATTCTGACTTATTTAGACTTTACACAGTCCATCATTTACAACAGTATTTAGTTTTTGGTCAAATTTCTCGCAAATAGTTCTAAAATGTAAGAAA
>NW_027107582.1:680932-681359 GCF_000696795.3 Halyomorpha halys | reverse complement strand
GTTGAATTTATTTTTTAGCAGCCTGAAGATGGGGGAAATCTCCCGAAACGTTGCTGTGTAATATGAAATAAATTATTATATTGTAATAAGGAAGAAATTGTTTTCATTCACTAATTCAAGTTAAATAATAATCAGTAATAGAATTAAAAAAAAAATGAAAAATCAATGAATCTATGGAAAGGTCACCTTCAAATGGTTTTAACAATGATAAATTCTTCTTGTTATTAAATAAAATCTAAGCCTTACTTAAGACTAGAAGGAAGAGGTAGGATTTAGCTGTAGGGTTCAAGCTGTAGGATCCACCATGATGATGTAGAATACATCAAGGATGAAACATTAAGTCAGGTTCGAGCTGTAGGGTCCACCATGATGACATCAGTTATGAATACATCAAGGGTAAGACATTAAGTCAGGTTCAAGCTGTAGG
>NW_027107582.1:679983-680292 GCF_000696795.3 Halyomorpha halys | reverse complement strand
AGACATTAAGTCAGGTTCAAGCTGTAGGGTCTACCATGTTGATTTAGAATACATCAAGGATGAGACATTAAGTCAGGTCCGAGCTGTAGGGTCCACCATGATGACATCAGTTATGAATACACCAAGGGTAAGACATTAAGTCAGGTTCAAGCTGTAGGGTCCACTATGATGATGTAAAATACACCAAGGATGAGACATTAAGTAAGGTTCAAGGTGTAGGGTCCACCATGTTGATGTAGAATACATCAAGGATGAGACATTAAGTCAGGTTCGAGCTGTAGGGTCCACCATGATGACATCAGTTATGAA
>NW_027107582.1:679620-679933 GCF_000696795.3 Halyomorpha halys | reverse complement strand
CTGTAGGGTCCACCATGATGATGTAGAATACATCAAGAATGAGACATTAAGTCAGGTTCGAGCTGTAGGGTCCACCATGATGACATCAGTTATGAATACATCAAGGGTAAGACATTAAGTCAGGTTCGAGCTGTAGGGTCCACTATGATGATGTAGAATATATCAAGGATGAGACATTAAGGCAGGTTCAAGCTGTAGGGTCTACCATGTTGATGTAGAATACATCAAGGATGAGACATTAAGGCAGGTTCAATCTGTAGGGTCTACCATGTTGATGTAGAATACTTTAAGGATGAGACATTAAGTCAGGTTC
>NW_027107582.1:676716-678120 GCF_000696795.3 Halyomorpha halys | reverse complement strand
GTTTCAAAATTGTCATAGAAAACCATTTATTTTTAACCAACGTTTCGCCCCACTTTGCAGCACTTGGTCCGTGCTAAATAAGAAAACAAGATACAAAAATTTTAAAATTAACAGAGCATTGAAAATAAAAAACAATTGGTAAGTTTATAAAGTATATATAAACACTAAAAATAATTAAGTATTGATAGTAACAATATGAGAGCATCGCTTGCTCGTTTTTCAAGGTTTTTCTGCTCAGTTGAAAGCAGAACTTCATTCTTATCAAGTTATTATCAGGACTATTGTTCATTTTTCATCCAATTTCTTAATATCTCCTTTTAACATATCACTATACCATATCTACACCACCTATCTGTTGTTCCTTATCCATCTACCACTACTAGTACTCTTCTTCAATTTATATGTTTAGATCTATATTGAGAACGCATATCACACCTGGTTATATTTATTAACAATTTTGATTTTTTTTTTTTTGATATACTTTATAAACTTAACAATTGTTTTGAAATGTTTTTTTTTATTTTTAATGTCCTGTTAATTATAAAATGTTTGTATCTTGTTTCCTTATTTAGCCCTGATGAAGACCTGAAAAGTGGGGCGAAACGTAGGTTAATAATAAACACTTTTATATTACTGTTTTGATACCTTTATTGACCGCCAACTGGACTGACTATCTTCCTCTAATCCACTTCATTCAGTCAACTATCTTCTTCCAATATGAGTAAATAAAAAACTTAAAATATGCCTGTAGCTACATTAAAGATTTATTCAATGAAAACCATTAAAGTTAAATTAAGGTTACCAAGCCAACAAAAATAAATAACAAAATTGCAGGAAGATCAATGAATCAATAACAATATGAAGGTTGTTTAGATTAAGAAGAACCTATATCATATAACTATATCGTAACCATGAGGAAAATAATATGAATTCTACAATGATAAAAACAGAACAATTATTTAAAATTTATGAAGTTATGAAAACATATCGTAGATAATTGCCTAAACAACAATAGACAAACAGGACAAGTATTGAACTTCCCTGAGCACCTGTTATTTTTATTTTTTAAATGTAAATGACTGGTCATTTAATCTACTTATATAGTTGGAGTATAATATTGGAGCAGTTCAGGCTATAAAATCAAATAAAAACACAACTGAGAGATAAATGCTTTATTTAGCTATGATTATGATAGATAAATGATTATAAATAGTTTTCATTAAAGTAATAAAAAATTGAGTTCAAATAAGGACCTTTTTTTTCACTCCGGTTCTTATACGTATATTATACGTCATTGTAGGGACAATTATAGCGAGTAGGTTGGTCAATGTAAACACGTCACAATCTCATAGCACAAAAAAAGGCAATCCTTCCCCGCCGGATCCGCCCCGCTAAGATCCATGG
>NW_027107582.1:672342-676466 GCF_000696795.3 Halyomorpha halys | reverse complement strand
GTTTCTGTTTTAAGCTATCCAGGTGTAGTGTCAGCCTATGAATTAATTCGGATTCCAGTACTGTACCCAAGTTTTGTACAGTTATCTCGTCTATTTTGTTCTTTGTCTTGGGTCTTGCGTTTTGAGATTTCGAATATAATTTGAAATTACACCAATTTTTTCACGCAAGTTGTTAATTTTTCGTTGAAGCCTTTTTTTCCATTGTGGTATTTGCGTACTACCTCTTTGAGTTTTACTTTTCCTGCCATCCTTTATTTTTATTCCCAGTTCAACTATTACTGTTATGGCAGTGATATATAGCCAAGGTGGAATATCTTGAAGTCCATTTATCAGACCTAAATGTTCCTGGATTACATTATTCATTAAGCAGGTTAACTTCTAAGTGTTCTTATTGTATGGCACTCTGGGTGACGGTGGTCTTTTTTGAAGCGGTATACCATCAAGCAGCACATGTTCAAGACCCAAGACAAAGAAGAGAGATTACGACGAGACTACTGTACAAAACTTGGATACAGTACTGGAATCCGAATTAATTCATAGGCTGACACTACCTGGATAGCTTAAAACAGAAACTGACAGTTTATGCGAACCGGGTGCGTAGATATACTGAGGCAACTTTTCATAGGCATCAGAATCAGCTTATCAAACAGAATGAACGCCAATTTTACAGAATCCTTGGCCAAAAGGGTAAATCCACAATAAAAAAAAAATCAACTTGCCACAACGAAAACACCACTTGGATAGAAGCGGAAATGTGAAGCTTCGAGAATGCTTCAGAGATGCCTGAAGTAACTATTACAGGAAACGACGTAATGGAAACAGTCAAAAACAAGAAAAATTGGAGGGCTTCAGGCACTGACTGAATTCAGAATTACTGGATTAAAAGGTTTTAGATTTTGCACTGATTACTGGGCAATGGCTTCCATGATGTATTAGATGGCAAGCAGGCTCCCCAAGAGGGTTTCTCAGACGGCGTAACTTATTGGCTCCCAAAGAAGGATGGGCCGAATTTACAATCCGAAGATTTCCGGCCAATAACTTGCCTGAATAGCATCTATAAATTCTTACCTTTATCTTAGCTATGAAGATATACGAACGCTCCAAATCTAATGACATGATGCCCAGTGAACAACAAAGGTGCAGAAAAGGAGCAAGGGTTGCAAAGAGTAATGAATTAGTAATGAATTCCTTCATTGGTGCACAGGTGTCTAAAAAGCAGCGAAACCTTTCAATGGCGTGGATCGATTATGGGAAGGCTTTCGATTCTGTACCACACAGTTGGCTGCTCAAAATATTGGAGATATATAAGGTTCAAACTAAAGTAAGCAAACTACTCACGGATTTGATGGCAGGATGGATGACTAAGTTGAAAATAGGAGTGACCCATGGTAATAACCAAATAAAAATTATGACGGGTATATACCACGGAGATTGCCTTAGTCCATTGTGGTTTTGTATGGCACTGTTCCCATTAAGTCGGATGCTGAGGAGAAACAAGGTAGGCTACAAATTCAATTCCAAGGACAAAGAAACCACTGTCAGCCACAACTGGTACATGGAAGATCTTAAGCAATACGCAAAAAACAAACAACAATAGCAAAGTATGAGTGAAATAGTGTCATCCTATACCAAAGATATAAGCATATATATGCTATATGATATAAGTCATTTGGACTTGAATAAGGGAAAGGTGGTCAATAACCAGGACCTGCGGATAAATGAAGATGAGTGCATCAGAGAACTAGAAGCCAAAGAACAATATAAATATTTAGGTGCAGCAGCACCCCAAAATAGCACGGAAGGATGTGAAACATGAGTTAATAACAATATTGAAAATGAGACTACAAAACGTATTGAAGACTCAACTGTCTGGAAAACATAAAATTAAGGCCATCAATATCAAGGTCATCAATACTTGGATCATACCAGCGCTAAGCTACAGCTTTGGTATATTACAGTGGTCAAATACCAGCCTACAAGAAATAGATCGTCTTATGAGAACGGCACTCAAGCAAGAGCGGGTCCATCATCCCACATCATCCAAATCCAGACTTTATTTATCCAGGAAAAAAGGAGGACGAGGACTCATAAATATTGAAGAAGCGTACCGCAAGCAAGAATTATCCCTACGTCAATATTTCCATTCAAAAACCATTCAAAAAAATGTTTATCACCCAATCGTTACAATGAATAATGATCTGACTGCACTGAACCTGAGCAAAGCGGATGAACCGAACATTGTTACAGAAAAAGAACGGCGGAATGGAAAAGTAAGTCTCTACCTGGGAGATTCTATGGCCTCCATAGACAAAGAAAGATCAGTTGAATGGCTAAAAGCTGGAAGGCTATTCTCCGAGACGGAGGGATTTGAGGTTGCTAGTCAAGATCAGGTTAATGCCACCAGATCATAAAGGAAGCATGTGCTAAAGACGCAAAAGCACCGGATAAGTGTCGATTATGCTCGGTGGCGCTGGAATCAATCCAACATATTACGGGTGCATGTACTGAATATTTACAGAGGCACAACAATGTTGCCAAGATTTTGCATCAGGCCCTGGCGATAAAATACAAGTTAATTGATGAAAAGAGTTCATAGTACAAGTCTTCCAAAAAGGTCTTCTCAAGTTCTATTGGGATGAATCAATAATTACAGACCATACAGTACGCCATAATAAACCAGATATCCTCCTTATTGATGTCGGAATCCCAAACGATAATAATATAAGCTCTACTGTGGGAGAAAAACTAAGGAAATATCCGGAATTGGCGATTGAATTGAAGGAACTGTATCACTTGGAGGGAGTTACCACAACTCCAATCATAATATCCACCAATGGCCTCGTACCAAAATCCACAGTTACAGGCGTGAATGGTTTGGGAGTGCATACTGATGCACTAAGAGAGGCTCAACAGTCGGTTCTCTTAGATACAGCACGTATTATAACCTGAAAGACGCACATGTAATTAGCTTCCTGTGGCACGGTGGGTACTCGAGGGGGTCCCTCGTACGCTCTTCTATGCCATGGCGGTAGTGCTCTTTAAGTAGCATGGCCTGCTCAACATGAGTTAGGAGGCGGTCACCATCCTGGACTTATGATGTTCCGCTATGTATCTTTATGTTCTTTGTTGCCGCTTTGGCTAGTTCTAGAATTTAACATAGACCAATGTACTGAGCAGCAGCGAGCAACTGATGGACCAAATAATCAAATGTGACATGAAATTTATACCGAAAGGTAAGATTAAAAAGTACCCATTTCTGAACAGATGAACTTGAAAAACTGAAGGTGAAATGAGATGCGGCTCGGACGACAGCAAAAACCAATGGTTCCTAAAAAGATCGTATCGCCTTAGGACCAAACAGCATCCTTAAAAGACGCATTACAACTTCGTAAAGAAAATTCCTTGCAAACATGGATTTTAGGAAAGATGGAACTAAAGTTCTTATCTAGGATTAACGAGGATAGTGCCCATACCAACGAACCTATGATAGATGGTTTAAAAGTATTAACCAGTAAGGATGATATTGCCAATACATCTTGCAAGATATGGCTCATATGGCCACCTCCTCACTGTATTTTTCTTTTAATTACTACAGCATTATCATTAACAAAACTTACTTTGTTGACACAATTTTACAAGACAGGCATGAGAAATCCATCGTAGGTAACGTTGTAAAAAAGAGGTCTTAGCACTGATCCCAGAGGATACTCCGCTATTCATCTTTAGCCTCCTTGGCCTGTTCTCTGTTGACTATAATATTGCATTTCCATGAAGTAGTATCCAACTGTCCTTTTAATGCACGTAAAAGAGACGCCCTTGAAAAGAAATATACATCGAGCAGGAGACCCCTAAGAGCTAACCAGATTATTGCACTTATGGGCTACTGCATATCCACTTGTCTGCACCTAATATGTTTCAAGAAACAAACCTATTTTATTACTATCAAAAGAAAGGACGAAGAGTTAGTACCCCAAGAGATTTGGTCCACACAATTGGAATAACACAATTCCCCATTATCGCTTCAATTTGTAATGCCTAAACAGGGCACAGTGAGTAATAATAGAAAAACAGATTTTTTTTAATGATTGGAGAAGTTTGTCAGTGGGTGCGGTCAGCAAAGAACA
>NW_027107582.1:667728-669442 GCF_000696795.3 Halyomorpha halys | reverse complement strand
ATACAATACAAAAACAACACAAATAACAAAGAAAAACTATTTACAATAGAAATAAATTCCAAAATAATTATCATTGTAAAAAAAAACTCATAAGCTCGCAGAAGGAACGCTGTAAACATACTTAAAACCTAGGGATAAAATAAAGAAGGAATAACTCTTCATACAATAACATGAACAAGTTAAAACAAAAAAAGCTTGATCGTCACAGCTGTATGCCCAAATACAGGATGGAATTGGAAGGTTTCAGCCACATCCAGAGTCTTTGCAAGTTTTGATTTTTTGTATTGGTAGTGAGGCAACATCACACAGTCCGTCTTAGAAGTATTAACTGAGATGTTTAAGTGGCTCAGTTGTTACTTGATCTCGGAAAATACGTTTTCGGCAACAAGCCTTCATACTGCTGTTCTAGATGGCAATGTTGTCAGCAAAGGCTGCAATCGTTGCCTGCCTGTAGTTTTGGACAATTACATCAGCAGCATAGATTGAAAATAAAACAGGTGAGAGGACTGTTCCTAGTGGTGCCCCCCCCCCAAGTCAGGGGGGTGGATCTTGAGTCCTCATTTCCAACCCACACAGCGATGGTCCTGCTGTTGAGAAATAAGGCAATTTACATCGTAGAGCTGTTTTGGACATTCGAGGTCTACTAGTTTGCGCCATAAAATGCCTTTTATTAAATTCCACCTCAGTTTGAAGCTTCATAAGATGGTGTTCAGAACTTAGGTGAGCTTGAAGACCTGTCTGCTCGTAAGGTATCCGGAGTGTACATCACAGAACTCCCGAAGGTAATTCAGGATGGCATCTTTCCATTTATCGGGGAAGTATTCCAAGCACGAATTGTATAGGTCCGTGGCAACTGCTTGAGTTTTACGGAGCATTGCGCTCAGTGCCTTAGGAGAGACGAACATGTATTTAGCTTCCTGTGGCACGGTGGGTACTGAGAGCGGGTCCCTCGTACGATCTTCTATGCCATGGCGGTAGTGCTCTTTAAGTAGCATGGCGATTTAAAAACCTTTGAGGTTTAAAAGGTTTTTACATTTCTTAGATAGTTCTTTTAATCTACTTTGGAAAATAAATGTTTTGAGGAAGCACTATATCGATTTCAAAATGTTATTAATTAAATGAACAAATCTAATTCAATTTTCTTAATTATACTACCTTTCTCGCATTCCCTAAATATAATTTCAACTCTAAAACTGAAACTTCAGGTGATGTAATCGGGCACTTTTTCTTTTCTATACTTAACTATTTTTTTCTAAATGAAAATAATTTAAAGTTAAGAAAAAATATACTAAGAATAAAAAACCTTTTTTTTTGTTTTTTTAAATCCAAAAAAATCATACAACTGTTTTTAATTCATACAGTAAAATAATTTATTAGGAAGAATCGATTTAACATATTCATTGAATTTCTTGAATGGGTGTAAAAACCAAAATTATTAGTTTGTTGTAAGAATCCTTTAATTCCATTCAATTAATATAATTGAAAAAAAACTTATGTAGGAGTTACAATTAAAATCAAAAGTATTACATATCCTTTTTATAGAAGGGTTTCACTTTATACAGGAACTAACTTGAAAAAGCTGTCTTTAATTTGTAAAAGATTACATGTGAGTTGATTAACTCAACATGAGTTAGGAGGCGGTCACCATCCTGGACTTATGATGTTCCGCTATGTATCTTTATGTTCTTTGTTGCCGCTTTGGCTAGTTTCTAGA
>NW_027107582.1:665186-667678 GCF_000696795.3 Halyomorpha halys | reverse complement strand
CTCAACATGAGTTAGGAGGCGGTCACCATCCTGGACTTATGATGTTCCGCTATGTATCTTTATGTTCTTTGTTGCCGCTTTGGCTAGTTTCTAGAATTTAACATAGACCAATGTACTGAGCAGCAGCGAGCAACTGATGGACCAAATAATCAAATGTGACATGAAATTTATACCGAAAGGTAAGATTAAAAAGTACCCATTTCTGAACAGATGAACTTGAAAAACTGAAGGTGAAATGAGATGCGGCTCGGACGACAGCAAAAACCAATGGTTCCTAAAAAGATCGTATCGCCTTAGGACCAAACAGCATCCTTAAAAGACGCATTACAACTTCGTAAAGAAAATTCCTTGCAAACATGGATTTTAGGAAAGATGGAACTAAAGTTCTTATCTAGGATTAACGAGGATAGTGCCCATACCAACGAACCTATGATAGATGGTTTAAAAGTATTAACCAGTAAGGATGATATTGCCAATACATCTTGCAAGATATGGCTCATATGGCCACCTCCTCACTGTATTTTTCTTTTAATTACTACAGCATTATCATTAACAAAACTTACTTTGTTGACACAATTTTACAAGACAGGCATGAGAAATCCATCGTAGGTAACGTTGTAAAAAAGAGGTCTTAGCACTGATCCCAGAGGATACTCCGCTATTCATCTTTAGCCTCCTTGGCCTGTTCTCTGTTGACTATAATATTGCATTTCCATGAAGTAGTATCCAACTGTCCTTTTAATGCACGTAAAAGAGACGCCCTTGAAAAGAAATATACATCGAGCAGGAGACCCCTAAGAGCTAACCAGATTATTGCACTTATGGGCTACTGCATATCCACTTGTCTGCACCTAATATGTTTCAAGAAACAAACCTATTTTATTACTATCAAAAGAAAGGACGAAGAGTTAGTACCCCAAGAGATTTGGTCCACACAATTGGAATAACACAATTCCCCATTATCGCTTCAATTTGTAATGCCTAAACAGGGCACAGTGAGTAATAATAGAAAAACAGATTTTTTTTAATGATTGGAGAAGTTTGTCAGTGGGTGCGGTCAGCAAAGAACAACATAAATAAAGGTGCAGAAGTGTTAAAAGGGTCTTTGACTTCAAATAATTTATCCTTCAGTGTTTCCCCTTTTATATCTTGTATAACCCATCCACCTCCTCTACATATACCAGCCTTCTCTATCTTGACAAAATTAACATGCTGCAGTGAAGTTCTTTGCTGACCGCACCCCCCGACAAACTTCTCCAATCATTAATCTACGGTCAACTATCTACACCTCATTTTTTTTTAATGGTTTGTAATAGTTCATATATAAATCCCCTGACTAATAATATCTTACTAACAGGATGTTAATTGAATCAGATCCTGTCATTGCACATATGATAAAAAAAGGAAAATCGAATCATCAAACACTTTTCCTTCTTCGGTTCGACGCAAACACTCTCCCCTCTCCTCCCCTCATACTATGGGGCTTATCTAAGATTTTACCGAGCCTCCGTGATACTCGCTACACCACTGGTATGAATCAGTGACAAACGTATTTAAAAAAAAAAATAAAGATAAGATTCTATTCATAAAATTTGAGAATCAAATGTATTGTGCGCCTTATTTCCTCAAGCCAGTTGCGCAGAAGCCGCGATATATAAGATTGCGGTGGGGAGGAAGGGTGATAGTTGAGCGCTTGCTGGAACAGGATGGAGCTGAGGGCGGTGTGTGCTGCCCTTGGGGTAACCCTCTTACTTCTTCCAACAGGTCAGTACATGACATACAAGTAGCCCTTAAGTATCATGTATATTTTATTAGCGAATATTTTTTTTAGACAACGCGAAGTTCAGATAAGAACTCAAATTTCATATTTAATAGTTAGCTTTATTGTTTTTATTAATAGTTTTAAAAAATTGAGAGGATGAATTAAATTAAGGCCATTTAATTTTATTTATTTATTTTTATATTTATCTCAGTACAGTGCTTTGTAACATTCTAGTCTGAAACGTTTAAATGATAAACCTGTATCTGTATACAGTAATATCCATAAGATTGAAGATATTTATAATAAATAAAAATGAAAGTAATACATAATATTGTTGTAAAACACAAGTTATCCTTTTGCAACTACTTTTTTACAACTATAACACAAATTTATCCAGATAAGCCACTTAGTTGAATATGGTAGGAAAAAGGTGAGTTCTAAAGACCACAGTTGATTGTCAAGAATTGTACGGAGTCTGTGAAACCATTGTCTCTTGGAATTTAGTAGAAACCTAAAAGAGTTTTATTTAATTAAATATTTTAGAAATATTCCCTTTATTTTGTTCATATTTACCATTAAATTGACTATTTTTTTTTCTTTAATATTTATTTATTGCTATTTACAACTGTACATTATAATACATTTAGTAAATCTGATCTAAGTTAAATTAGAGTGTTACAGGCGTGTAGAGAAACTACCCATTGGTAGCACTCTAATGACATTTTACATT
>NW_027107582.1:663646-664561 GCF_000696795.3 Halyomorpha halys | reverse complement strand
AGCAGTCCCGGGTGCCAGACTCGATTCTACATCGAAAAAGACTCCCGCTTAGTACATTCCGCGCTCCAAAGAAGACGAGACTACGTCCACACGGATTATATGATTGGAATCCAGGATGGGGTATAGGCGTTTCAAAATGAGTTTTTCAAAGATTTTGGCCATGATCAATTTGACTATTTCAATTCATCTTTTCTTTTTTTTTTTATGAGGAAGACCTCATTGGTACTTAGCGGAGTAATGATAATGATATTATCTTCTCAGACTCCTCAGATCGGAATAGTTTGGAAGGAAATGAGGCGTGTCTATTAAGGAAAATCTGCTACAAATGGGAAATTGGAAATAATAGGGACCAATAATAATTTTTCAAAGAATTTTGGATTGTAAGTAACGGATATAGAAATATTTAAATCCAAAAGCATCGTTTTATTAACAACAACAATATTATCTACAACATGTCTATCATACATAAAAGCTAATTAACTTTCATAGTACATCGCCTATAACTAGCCGAGGAATCTGAAGATCTGCTGCATTGTACCCATCACTCACAATCCTACACAGAGTTGGGCAAAATTAGCTTTAGTTGAAACTATCGCTAAAACTGTCATGGATACGGTATTTATTTATCAATGGTTCATTCATGAATAAGGGCCGTATCCATGGCGATTTCAGCTGTTAGTTTCAGCTGTAGCTATGTTTTCCCATCTCTGACCCTACATACGTCCCTAAGTTTGGTGTATCGAGTTGAAGTTATCACTATGTGACTATAAAAAAATATTTTAAAACCAAGGGAAATTATGACTATTATTTTTATTCCTATAAAAATTCGTTTATAAGAGTTTCTCGAGGTTTAATAACTAATATAAATTTAGTTCTTGCGAAGGATACAACAGTTTAACAAAATATAAAAAAAAA
>NW_027107582.1:659757-661211 GCF_000696795.3 Halyomorpha halys | reverse complement strand
ATAAGATGTAAAGATACCTACCAGCAACAGGAACCATAAGATACCTACCAGCAACAGGAACCAAAAAATACCTACCAGCATTCATATTAAAACTTGTTGAATATATAGTGCACCTAAGATGGGCTTGACAGTAGGACTCGGGAACACACCCGACCTCTCACCCTTTCTCCACTTCTCCCCTCCACAATATAACAAACTCCTCCTCTCCTACCGGTACAAGTTGGAATGCTTTCACTTCTTATTCTCGGACTCTTAAGTTACAAATACGAGAGATTATTCATTTGTTTAGGTTATCCTTTATTAATTTTAATGAGGAGAAGATGGTTGGGGGTGCGGTCAATGAAACTATCACTATTGTCAACTATCTCTCATAATTATTAATTTTAATGTTTTAAAATATAGTATATTTGGTCCTAAAATGGGATTAATTAATGATAAATGCAGTAATTTAAGGCTTTTCATAACAGAGTAAATTGGATCACTCTCAGCCTGTTTTCCACACCCACTATGTCTGAATTTGCCGAAGGCCAACTAGACAAACTCATCTATTATCTGGAATAAAAAGATATTTTCAGCTGGAATCTAATTTTGAGCAGTGAGTGTGAAATTGCAACAATGTCCACAAACACAATTGTAATTATAATGAATTCACCAATGCAGTATTAAACCATGAAGGATTATCTAAATGGTTCATCCTCAACTCCTAAATGCAAAAGTATTTTTAAAGATACAACCTATAAATCAATTAATAATTAGTAATTCAAATTGGTAAAGATTTAAAGTTTAGAAAATTGAAATATCTTTAGGATGCTTAGGAATAATAATATTTTCTAACGTTTAGGGTTTCAAGGATCAAACGCTTAAGTACAACTGTTCTACGTGTGATGGTGGCAGATCAAAGTACGTACACTAATAGTATCTGTTTACTTCAAATATTTTGAGTTTTCTATAAAATTTTAATTATATACTTTTTTTTATATAGATTTAGTGTAATTTTTTATGGATTTACTTAACTTAATTACATTATTTTAGGGGATCAGGTAGAGGTGGTAATAGTGGAGAAGGTGGAGATGATGGAAGGAGTGACATTGGAGTGGAAGGTAGAGAAATAGGAACACCAGAAGGAGATAGCTGTGGAAGTAATGGATGCGCAGATGGAAAGTCGGGAGGAAGAGCATCAGGTGGGAGTGAGAGTACAGAAGAAGATGGAAGAAGTGAAGTTGGAAGGAATAGTACAGAAACTGGAGCACCAGAAGGAGATAGCTGTGGAAATAATGGATGCGCAGATGGAAAGTCGGGAGGTAGAGTATCAGGTGGGAGTGAGAGTACAGAAGAAGATGGAAGAAGTGACGTTGGAGGGAATAGTACAGAAACTGGAACACCAGAAGGAGATAGCTGTGGAAGTAATGGATGCGCAGATGGAAAGTCGGGAGGTAGAGTATCAGGTGGGAGTG
>NW_027107582.1:655014-656997 GCF_000696795.3 Halyomorpha halys | reverse complement strand
TTGACTTTTGGCTACAGTTTAACAGTAAACAATTTTCTGCCAAGATGGGTCCTTGGAGTTAGTAGCATCGTGCCACCGCTCTCCCCCAAATATATAGTACACTTACTATTAAATCAAACTGAACTACTTTTTTTACACTTATAATAAATAGGTATGTATTATAGTTTAAATATAGCCAACTATACAATAGAAATGTATGTAGCTGTTTCCAGCGGCTTAGCTTTGTGCCTTATACACGATCCAGGCGGTCAAGAGACATTGACATAAGACAATGTACAGTCCAAGACTTGCATCAGCTTTTGTCCTCTTCTTCCCTCTTGTAAATAAGTCGGATAAAGAGATCTACTACATTTTTGGAAGTATTGCCCATCCAAACAATCATTGAAGACTGTTTAAAATTAATCTTCGACCTGATATACTGTTGACTCTACTTGAGCATTGCTGAGTCAATGGCATCCAAACCTGGTGCAGGCCCAGACCTATGCTTGCCCACCACATTCTCCATGTCCCATATGGTGGGGAAAGGTTTATACATGGCAGGTATAATACCTAATGGGTCTCACAAATACATCGGCTATATTTAGATGAGTTATGTCACCTAAAAGAAAATGTTCGCAAATTCTTCTAGAGTACTGCTTGGGTATATCTCATCTTTAAAGGCGCAACTACCTACAGTGGAGCCATCTTACACTGAGCCACTCTAAACGGGACAGCCCAAGGTTTCTTCGCCAAATCTTAGTCAATGAGATCATTCCATGACCGTACCATATTTCGATATACGGTAGCCTTAGTCCTGTATTCCTAAGTAAGCGCATTGTGCCTCACGTCACAACAACAACTCTGGCACTAACGATAGTCCTTGTGGAGCTCCCCTTCATAGTCGTTGAGGAGCGCTAGCGTTAGCAGACAAGTCGAGAGTAAAGCAGTAAGGAATCCCCTGCAGCGTTGCGTATGATGCCTGTAATTCTCATTCATAATTTCACCAGTACAATCAGCCTCCACAACTTCCCAAACTTGATCAATCAGTTTTCCCTTCGGTCTTGTCCGAAAGCCATTACATTCCGATCTCTAGTCAACTATGTGCATCAATCAGCTCTGTCCACGGGCTGGCGAGTCGAGGACTCGCTTACACTACTAACTGGCTTCTCGGAAGGAACTTGCCGGATGTAACACCACTCGCAATCATTGACTGATTGCCGAGATCGCCTTCAAGGCGGATATAAATAATTTACATAATTTGATATATAAGAAGATGATCAGGGTTGCGGTCAAAAGAGAAACAAAAATAGTTCACAACTATTTACATCCAACGTTTCGCCCCACTTTGCAGGGCTTCATCAGGGCTAAAAAGATACAAAAAAAAAGAATATTACTAAAATAAGGCAATTGTATCTTATTGTTGAACTATTCTTAGTTTTTTTCTTCTTATATATCAATTTTTAAATATATATAATTTACATAATTGTTTCTAAATGAACTTCCGAAGACTGTGTACTTCAACATCTAACTTATTGAGAGGAGTAAAACCTTTACTTTTATATAGACAACGTTTTCAAAACTAATCTCTGTACCGCTACAACCCATGGAGGAGGGTTAAGGGTACAGTACTTTGTAAGGAAGAGCTGTCACAGGACCGTTTGGTCAGATTTTTACCCAATTTAGGGTACCAAATCTATTATGCTGGGTGGACCCCAGAAGGGCTCTCTAGGGTTGACGTTTGGTTTAACAGTTTAACAGAAAACAATTTTCTGGCAAGACGAACCCTGGTCCTTAGTAGCATCGCCACCACATTGACTCATAATGAAGTTTGAATTAATACTAAAAATAATAATTCATGACATCGAAATATGAAAAATAAAAACTGCCCCTTAGGGAATAAAGCCCTTCATTGGATTGAGTCAGTGAAAGTAGCGAATATTACATACCGGTTTCCGTTCCACTAAACCCTGTTATGATTATTTTCTTTCATTTTTTTTTTTTTAA
>NW_027107582.1:651672-652524 GCF_000696795.3 Halyomorpha halys | reverse complement strand
AATACTTTAGTTTGAAAATTACTTAAACAAGCTGAGCATCATTTATTCATACAATGAAAGAAAAAGAAAATAATAAGTGAGAGAAAGGCAAATAAGAGTTAATTGGCAGTTTCTAATAATAAAAAGTATTACGTGAAACCTCCTAAAATAGTTTTACTAATCATAGAAATATCGTGGTCGTGACACGGGGAGGGGACACTTAAGATAGATAAATAGAGATATATTTAAAAACCCCTTGAAATTGAAAAAAAAACGGCGTGAAACCTGCCACTCCCGCCCTCCGTGGTAGCCTTACTTATCTGACTTTTCAAACAGACACCTATTGCGAGTAGGTTGGTCGATGTACATGTCACAATCTCACAAGAGATCATAAAATAAAAAAGGCAATCCTTCCCAGCCGAGCCCACCCCACTAAGACCCCAAGGACCGACGGTTCTGAATCACTTTTGAAATATTAATTAAAAACAGGATTTAAGATAGTTAAATAAAGCAATATTTAAAAAGCGCCTGTAATTGAATTGAATTTTAATAATTTCTTAGCAATAAGGTTAAGTATACAGTAAAACATAGAATCATAGTGAAATATACGTCATACAATTTAAGTGAAAATGGTAAGTATACAAAGTATATATATTATGTATACTAAGTAAAAAAGGTTGTTCGAGATGTATAGATATATACATCCATAGCTAACAATACTTGCATATTAGATTTTATGAATTTGTTTCAATATGGCACCTGAAAAACCTAATATTTAAGTGGAATTTCGAACTTTGGGTTTAATTATATAAAACAAGGGACATTTGGAAAATTTTGAATTGTTCACCTAGACAAATTTTAATTTAATAAAAT
>NW_027107582.1:645667-651055 GCF_000696795.3 Halyomorpha halys | reverse complement strand
GCAATAGTCGGAATCTACGAGCAGTTTCTTGTCTTTTTAGTCTTGTATGAGGATTCCATGTCAGTCGTTTGTTGAGATGTAGTTTTAAGTAACGGATCTATTCGACAGGAATAAGTGGGGTATTATTAAAGGATATTGTAGGGGAAGATGTCATGGGTTCACGTCGAAGGGTAAATGTGATTTGGAGGGATTTATTGGAATAAATAAAATTTAAAATAAAAAAAAAAATGTCGAAATATTACAGTTTTGAACAGTATAGATGTTATTGTTAATATTACATGCGTATCTCAAAACAAACATTTTTGAGATGTTACAGTGTTGAAATAAACTTAACTTAACGCTTAACTAGTTCTGCACTAGAACGTCTTGACACTAGACTTTTGAATGCCAAACTAATATAGTAATATCTATAACAATGAAAATATTTATAATAAATAAAACGTTTTCTGTTTTATAGCAGGCATAGTAACATAAGTCACTCTAGACTAAATATTTGTTACATCTATAACACAAATTTATCCTCATAACCTACCCAGATAAACATGACAGACAATATTCTATAATTTCTTCGTTCTTACTCCTTGAAGAAGCACGTAATTTAAAATTGCTACCAATTTACTTGTTTATTGACGTATATTAGCTCATTGTGCAAGTTGATCAGAATTTTTCCTGGTAAATATCTCCCCAGTAACTAGTTTCTGGAAAAAGTTGGAAATTTAAACCTTTCTGTATTTCTAATTATTAATTTTTTTTTTTTTTTATTGAAATTTACAACTTCATCAATATTAAACAAAAGTAAATATATCTTTATATATAACGCGGGAGGGGTCACCGATTTCAATCAAATTGTTTCTGGTGATACTAGGTTGACAAATATCAGACGTGTGTCCAATCGGTTCAGAGCCGAGACAAAAAAACAAATTTACACTAATTTTCATGTCGTCGCATACTACTTTGGCCCTGTATTTATTTAATAATTATTATATATCTGGTAGTAGAGAAATATTAGGGTAAGTTTAATTGTAAAAATTGAGTTACAACCGTCCTTCGGGAGTCTTGAGTTGTGTTGAATTGGTTAGATCTATGTAGAATAGCAAAAAAAAGACTATTGATCGTGTTAAATGAGTTCAAGTATGTAAACCATACAATACATAAACCAAAAATTGCATCCAGTGAAGTAAAAAAAAATCTTTTGTTTTATTTTTAATAAGTTTTTAACCTAATTTTACTACAGCATCATATGCAATTACGTAAATAACAATAAAATTGGAAATCTTTAAAGCAATTTTTTTCTGCTGGTGTCTCGCGTTCATAATATAAATTCATAACTCGGCACAATGTTATCCAAATACAACGTAATTATTACTATTAACTCTTTAAGATTTCATGCCTGTTCACACTAAGTTATATTAATTTTTTTAAAAATAATGATGATAATAATAATGAAGGCCTCACGAACCCGAAGGTTCGATGCCAATACCACCAATCGCTCTCTACATACAAGGGTGGTTTGAAAAGTTCTCGGAATTGCCGCTTGATGTCAGTGCTAGAGCAAAGAGGTTCCCGCGCAATAATCACACATCCTTTGTGAGTGAACACGCGGCTCGAATGGAAGTGACGACCCTTTGTTGTTGTTTTATGCGTAGTGATTTGTGAAAATGGAAAAAAATTAGATTCAAGCTGTGATTAAGCACTTCATACAGAATCTGGCCCGTTTTCAGCCCAACCAACAAGATTTTTTGCGCTGGTTTGTGACTACAGATGAAACTTCGGTTTCATTCGCTACTATACTGCAGAGACAAAACAGCAGTAAAAGCAGTGGAAACATGCTGAGTCCCCAAAACCAAAGAAAGCAAAGGCAGTTCGTTCGGCCGGAAAAGTCATTACCTCAGTTTTCTGGGATGCAAAAAGGCATTCTGCTGATACATTACGAGTACATCCTTCCAGTGATGCCTCTTCAAACCCAATTCTACTAAATCAGTTTTAACGCAATCCTCCCATCTACGGTTCGGTCGGACGTTTACCAGTCGGTTCAGTGTTTATCAACATTTTAGGGATATGCTTGTTATTAAACCTCATAACCTTACACGTCCATCCTATACGCCGCATGCTATCAATTCTATAAATTGAATTATATTTACCGGGTGTAGGTCCCTAAATTCAGTGTAGTGTAGTCTTCTAAATTCTCCCGTTAATTCATCCTTTTTCGGTCCGAATATTTATCGTAATACTTTTTTTCGAAAACCTTATGACGCTGTTCATCCCTTAGTGTAAGAGGCCACGTCTCGAATCCATAAAGAACAGTGGGAAGGATAATAGTTTGGTAAATTCTAATTTTTAAGTTTCTGGATAGAAGGCGCGAGCTAAGCAGTTTCGAAATTGAAAAATAACAAGCATTTCCCGCCTTCCACCTCGCTAATTCTTTTGTAAATAGTCGGCACAGGCTACGGCTAGTCGCCATTGATCTGATTTTGTTAGCAGATTCTCGTCTGCGTGAGTTATGTGGTCTTTAAACACTTTATTTTGCCCGCGATTAATGGTAATACAGCCATTGCGTCCGATGAGTCCCATTATAGTGTTCAATTTAATTAAAGTTGGACAATTGGATACCTTGATTTGAATCAGTATAGATGTGGGCCCACCAACTTATCAATGAAAGCTGCGTCTACAACTAGGCAACAATAGTCCCCAGTTATATCAAGAACTATCTCCTCAAACCTATTGGAGTAGCAGGCAGTATTTTATTTTTATACAGTTACTATTTTTTTTTTCTTTAAAGCCACTTTTATTTTAATTCGTATCCTTGATTTTACTTCTTAATGTTTTATTTTGATTTCGAGTTAATGTTTTTTATTGTAAACTTAACTTAATATTAAAAAATGATTGAAATTAGTTTACTTAATAATTAAAATTTCCTTAAAAAGATTTGTTTGACCAAAAAGCGTACGTGTTCTCTATTTAACCTACTCTGAATAACAAATATTCTGGAGAAGAATCACGTCTATATTAATTACCAAACTCTAGATATAAAGTAGGGCAGTTTAAGTGTGTTTTATTTATTTATTTTGTACACATAAGGACCTAGTAGATCAAACATTTGTTTAGCTATTTATAGTTCACCAATCAATACCGTCGTCACCTATCAAATAGGTCTTTATAGTTGACGGTAGATTCGATATGAGAAGATGGTCGGGAGAGAGGTCAATAATGATACCCAAATAAGTAAAACTTATTTCTCTGTGCGGAAGTTTCGATCTTAATATCAGGCCTTCATTAGGGCTGAAAAACAAAACGAGATAACAACCTTAATTCAGAGAAAAATAAAACGAATATAATGACCAACAAACTTGGAAATATACATAACAATAAACTAGGTAGATAGTAGTTGATATTAATAGAAGATAAGATATAATATTGTAGAGGTAAGATTTATACAAAGCAAACGATAAAAAGAATTATTAAAAATCAGACCGTGCTCATGTAAATAAAGAAATAGACATAATAAAAGGAGCAAGAGAAACATTAAATAATGTGTAATTCAAATTTGATTTTAATTTTAATTACTGCACAAATGGCTGAAATGGAATCCTCACACAAGAATAAAAAAGACAGAAAACTCCACGTCGATTCCGACTATTACAGCACTTACTAGACAAACGGTCTAAACATCCAATCCATTACAACAGACTGATCTACATGACGATAATAAGACCCATCAGAGCATACGGAGTTGAGGTTTTAGGCTTCACTAAACCATCGAATTCCTCCCGAATCCAATATCCTTTCTGAAACTTTCCAACCACCCAAGCCCATTTGTTTCTAACCAAGAAAGATATCGAGGTCATTTTCTTTTCAAATGCCAAAGAGGATTATTAGGTAATCAAGGAAAAGCCAGGATAGAAGCACGTTTGTATCATTGTTATTTTATCACTAATAGCAAATTTACTTGTTATGTATAATGTTATACAGTTGTAAATAATAATAAAGAAATTATTAAAAAAATAATAAATTAAAGATATATAAATAGTGAAAATAATTTACACATATTATGTAAAAGAAAACGTGTGAACGTTTATTTTTTATATTTATTATGTATCCAACAAAAAACAGGAGACAAAACCTGAACGAGCTGAACAGTACAGAAGTTCCATGTATCAAGAGTCCTATTAAAAGGGGGGAAGGTATATCTCATTAATTTCTTATTATGCAGTTTGTAGTTTAATTAATAATGTAGTTTCTGGTTTTCCAAAGTGTTTCATATCGACGAAAATAATATTTTATTTCTGTTATCCAACATACTTCATTTAATTAATTATAGCTGGCGTCCGTATAGAGGGCGTAAAATATTACTCCAGGTTAAAATTAACAATTAACGAATTAAAATGATAATAATTAAAATCAAATTTACTTCTTCAGATTGTGCAATTGCCATTTTATATCCCCAGGCGAATTAAAAATTAAAATTAGCTGAAGAAAATGTGATGTAAATATTTAATTGAAAAATAGATACCAAATTTATATTAAATACTTTTCATTACATAAATTTATTTGCAGAAGGAACAATCGAACCTAGGTTTAACAAAAAGATTGACTCCTCTCACTTGGATGGACCCCTGATGGAGGCGATCCTGACGGTGAGTTAAGAAATCAAGACATCTTACAACTAATAATATATGTACCTTGCAGGTAAAGCACACTGAGTCAATTTTTTACAAATTTAGCATTTTAGTATTATTAGAACTTCTTCGTTTTCCCTTTAACCAGAAACGTAAATCCTAGATTAGCGGTACCCAAACTGCGTGTCCCAAGCGTATGTCAGGGGTGCCGCAAGTGTCTGCCACATTCAAAAAATAATATTAAAAAAAATAAAATGAAGAAAAACAAATAAAAAATAAAATGGAAAATATGCAATGCATTCCAGCCGAAATTTACTTTGCACTGTTTGTATTCTTTTCCAACATATCCAACCCCTCTGAGGATAATTGGGGCACGAGATTTGTGTAGCCAAATAAGGGTACCGCAAATGTATTTTTAATTAATAAATCTATTAAAAATTAATTACTGAGTGCATTAAATTCAAATGCTTTTAAATATTTGGATCTTCTTGTCACTGCTAGTTTTAATATATTAATAGAACTTGTCAGAACCTTACCTAACGTTTTTCTTATCAAGTTCACCGTTGTATAAGTTACATGTTTTTCAAAAAATCTTGTTCTTAGCACGCATCAACATCCTCTTGCCAATTTACTTACGTGCTGAAGTTTTTAGTAGATTGGTGTCCCCACTATCCCCTGTCTGATCTTTCCTGATTTACGGGGATTGGGAAGGAGAGAAAAGAGATAAATCTAAAGGTAACCAACTTACTCTAACCATTGTGGGAGGGCCAAG
>NW_027107582.1:642176-644327 GCF_000696795.3 Halyomorpha halys | reverse complement strand
AATGAAAAGGTGTGATGGTTCTGCTTGTAATGTCGGCGGAACAAAGTAAGTACATCAATATCTCATTGATTAAAATATTTCATAATTTCTTATAGTTCTTATCATAATTACTTTATTTGCTATAAATTCAATGAACATGTAACGTGTGTACATAATTTAATTATATTATTTTAGAGGCTCAGGAGGAGGAGGAGGTGGTGGTGGAGGGGGAGGTAGTGGCGGTGGAGGAGGAGGCGGGGGAGGTGGAGGTGGTGGAGGGAGCGGCATCGGAACTGGAGGTGGGCAAATAGGGAATCCAATAGGAGGTAGCTGTGGAAGTTATGGATGCGGAGATGGCAACTTAGGAGGAGGCCGAGGCGGTGAATATGGACATGGTGGATACCAAGACGATGGACGTGATATATATAGTGGATATGGAGATGGACGTGGCGGACGTGGTGGAGATGGAGGTGGCCGTGGTGGTGGACGTGGTGGATATGGTGGATACGGTGGTGGACGTGGTGGATACGGTGGTGGACGTGGAAGTGGACGTGGAGGTGGACGAGGAGGTGGACGTGGAGGTGGCCGTGGAGGTGGACGAGGCGATGGATATTTCGGAGGCAGGGAATATCCAGGAGGAAGTAGCTGCGGCAGTTATGGATGTGGAGGAGGAAAAGGCTGCGTGGGCCCGTCCTGTGGAGGTACTGATGGATCAGGATCTTGGTCGCAAAGCTCTTCGAATGCGCAAAGTTCTTCTGATGCGCAAACCAGTTCAAGTTCACAAAGTTCTTCAGGAAGTTGGACAGGGTGAGTTAACTCAACTAATTTCTTCAACATGCATAGTTATATTTTATATTTAATATAATTACTGATCACTGATATTCAGCCTGCACTAACACTAATCTCATACCATATAAACAGAGACACACAAGAACATATCTCAGACAATTATTGAACCCCTTAATTAACGTTTTAACCTTTCAATTTCTTATCAAGTCCTTAACGTGCACGCTTAAAAGTAATTCATATAATTCTCTTAAAAGTTGAACTCATCTTTAGATCAATTCTTAGTAATTATAGACAAACTAAATAATTAAACTACAAACAATATCTTTATATTTTGTTGTTTTCCTTCCTTTTAGAGGTACCGGCGGTAGAAAGTGTGAGTTGTATTCAAACTGTTGAAGAAACGACCCCATTCAAGTTTGCAATCAGTCAAGAATGAATGAATGAAGATCTCTCATGATTCAGGGGTAGATCTCATTATTTGTAACCACATTTTATTATAAGAAATATACTACAGTAAAAATACAGACATATTTGATTATATTTATTATTCCACAATTCTATCACTCTATCCATTATCCAATTAGTTTATAATTTGCTTTTGAAATATTATCTTCTCTTATCATTCGTAAGAAATGAAATGGAAATCTACAACCCATGAACGGGCCAGGAGTTCAATATTTCGTAAGGTAGTACTGTTTCTTGAACAACAGTTGTGCAAGGAGGTTAATTTTCTCATGATCATGCTCAACCACCAATTTTTTCCACAATGAAGTGAATCCACTTAATGAGGGTGGGAGGACCCGGGAAGGCTCTTCGAACACATGGTGTTGACTTACGGTTATAATAACAGTTTAAATAATTTATCTGTAAATTCTATAGGAAATATCAACATAAGTTTTTATGCTCCATCACTCGATAACCAATACCAATTTATAATTTCTACATTGAACCGCCACATTTATTCAAGCTGCCTACTATATAGGTTCTAGGCTACCATGATAGATTTTAGTTTAGACTAACTAATCTTGGGCGTTTTATTTGTACGGATAAGTATTTTTTTATTTTCTATAATTCTTCTTGTTGTAACAGTCTATTTACTTAACATCCTCATAGCCTCACTATCAGGGATAGGATCTTTTAGTTGTATTTTCCAGCTGTTCCATACTTAGCAGGCCAAATGGCTTCGGAAAGGATACTGGCCCTCGGTGGCCAACCAGTCGACTAACTGAAACAACTGAAACAGCGATTAGTGGACTGCGTTGCCAAAGACAGGCACCAAGCTTCTTCTTGTCAAGAAAGACCAGGATCTTCGTACTAGTAGCAGAACAGGGTAATGGACTGCAGCACATAAACATGTAAAATAAAAAAAATGTGCGAAATAAA
>NW_027107582.1:637689-639930 GCF_000696795.3 Halyomorpha halys | reverse complement strand
TAAGGTTCATTTTGCTGTATAACCAACCTTTGAAAGTTATTAGTAGTGGGAGTGGTGTTAGATTCAACTGAGTTCGTCCTTGGTGAGCTATAAAACTATTACTACAGCAGTAGTTTAAATAATTAAAAAATCCCATCTGAAAAGGGAACGTAAAAAGGAGAATGCAAAAGGGACAACTTGTCCTTTAAATTTTAATAGAAATATATAATATAACTTCATAGATTCCCTTTTGAGATAAAAATATACATCAGTAATTTTGAACATGTGACCTTTCTGACATAAATATTCAAATTGAGAAGCTTAATCAAGAACTGTTAAATACTGAGTTAACCATTATCTACTTCATTACTCATTTATTAATTGAAATATTTGTGTTTAATATTCTTACGCATTTTTAAAATAATTTTACTAACTTTCTAGGAAAAAAAATTGTTTGTAATATTATATGAAAGGCTGAAAAGTGTTTTAGTCAGTAAAAAGCAACGATTAGAAAGTAGGTTATAAGTATTGGGCACTACTAACCTACATTTTTTTGCATAAACAGTAATTATTATAAATTTTCAAACTGTTCTCAAAATATAAAAAATACAGAATTTTTATTTACAACAGGTATTCAATTATATTATAAGGAAATAATTATTTTGAAGAGAGAAGGTACAGTTGTGACAAACCTCTATATGAGTCACTATCTGAAAATGAGTAAATCATACCTCTGGTCCACTTTCAACCTCTAACGTAATCGATATTTTAACTATTCCGATTTGACAAATGTCTCTGTGTGAGTTAGTCGCATCTTTGCCGGCACCTGTCCCGGGAAGGATACCTGTCAACACAGAGACACCTTTCCCAGCGAATTAATAGGAGTAGTCATGATCTTTAGTTTAACATGTTAAAGCGTGTTAAATGGAGAAATATTTCCTTCTTTTACCAATTTAAAAAGATATAACATGTAACATGGCTGAGTCTGTTACAAGGTCTGTTAAATGGACAATGTAGTCATAGGTTACTTACTCGTAGTTTGTGTTTTGTTTTGTTTTTTTCTTTTGTCTTGTGTTTTGGGCTTTTTAAAAAATATAATCAGTAGCCAAACTTTTACACTTCTACTTTTCACTTATTTTAGGCATGTTGATAAATTACTGTAAAACTTAGAAGTAAACAATAACAAGAAATTTTGGAAGGAAAGGTTAGTAAACAAGTTGCTCAGAAAATCCGCTAGGAGCTCTGATGCATTTATCATTTAACATGACTTAGGGCTGCTCACAATGCTATACTTATAACATTTAACATGGTAAAACATTTTATATTTAACACAATATCATGAATATCCCTAATGGATACAAGATGTTGAAGGGTCAGAAACCATTAACCCAGGAAAAGGACGAAAAGATCACAGGGGCATTGGGTTCCTACCCCCCACTCAGGGCCTAGTGAAAATAGTTACTTTGAGGGTGAAGTAACTAATAGCCGATGAGAGAATAAGATTCCAAAAAGGTGACACCCCTAAGAACAAGAGGGGTCAAGAGGAAGAAGAAAACGGAGAAGCGAACACAGAGGTACAGAAGAGAGTAGACCGAAGAACAAAGAAGATGGACTTGGAAGAGAAATCCTCCAGGAGGAGCAGAGAAAAGGTCTGGAATGGCTAAGACGTCACTACACACCACGAAATGCATCACCCAACTCAGCAGCTATTTAGATATATTCGGTAACAATTTATTTTTGGCAAACCATATTTATCTGGAGCATTCAATAATTTTATAATTTCATTTTATAAATCATGTACTAAATTTAAATAAATACTTTGTTCCTTCATGTAGTTTATATACTATTATATTACCCAACACCACCCCTTATTACATGATACAGGTTTCAATGGTAACAATATTTTATAAATGTAAAGATATATAATTGGGAAACTGGTAAATACAAAACCACTTTTGGAAAAGAAATTCAATAATAATAGTTTTTCAGGACTAAAATAATTTTAATTAATATAAGTATATACTTGGATAATTGCTAAAGGCATCCTATCATCCCAACCAACGACAGGTATACATAGAACGTGAGTGGAATTTATTATTCATTAGTAAAAAAATAAGAACTATTCCATTCCTTTTCCTCCACTATAGAGACAATATTTTATCTCTAAAATAGATTTCAATTCACTAACGTATTTACTGGAAGATTGTTGATTGACCATGTGTATAGATGAATGGAATATGGTCCGGGTGCGGTAAAAAAAAA
>NW_027107582.1:635132-636718 GCF_000696795.3 Halyomorpha halys | reverse complement strand
TCTGTAAGAAGAAATAAAATAGAAACTGTACGCCCAGATATTTTTCCTTCACTACCTCATTTTCTCTTCATCCTTAATTTTTTTTTCAAAACTTTTTTAAACTACAATTAAAGGTATTCCTACGCGGCGTACTGGTATTAGTACTATGCCATTAAGTACGAATTAATTTTAGCAGCTGGAAATAGCGAATTTTTATTATTAAGATTTTTTGAAGTGAAATCTGCACAACTTGAGATAAAGACCCATATCAGATGTGATTGTGGCATCTCTAGCTAAATAGTGTAAAAATAAATTTTAAAAAAATATAAATTCTCATAACTTGTAAATTATTTTGTTAAGTTTGTTATATAACTTAAGTATCGGCGAACCCAAAATGTCAAAAAAGGGAAGAAGGAATAAGATCTAACACCATTGAATTGGTGTAAAATACTGGCTTTATTGGGTTCGGTACATCTCTTTATATGCATTCGGTCAGCCGATCCCCTCAGTCAGCTGACTCGGACCGTAACCCCTCCCCCCCCCACCAGTTTGCGAACAACCGTTGTAAACTAATATTATACAATATAATAACATATAAAACAAAAACAATTAAGAAAAACTTTTTAAAATAAAAATAAATTCCTATATACATATACTTGGAAGAAATCACAAGCTCCCTGAAATAATTACTATATATATAATTTAAACCTAAGAATACAATTAAATAACTTTTCACATTATTTATACAATACATAAATAAGCTAAAATGAACAAAAAAAAATATTTAAAAGTCAGAATAAACCTTAAAACAAAAAACAATTAATATAATAATATTAATAACCAATCCTGCTGTAATGCAATCTAGTAGTTGCTGGAAATACGAGAACACTCCAAGTTTTTACATTGTTATTTACGGAAATTTTAACTCTTCAATATGGACAGTTCTCCGCTTTTTAGGTTCTTTAATACTTTCTACAATAACAATATTGTGTTCCCTTATAATTATCACCCGGACCCTTGTATCGCTGTATCTCCTTACCCCTGTTAGACCCCAACTTTTTGTGTACAATCGTCTCGATTTTGATCGCTCCTATTCTGTCTGTGACCTTTAAATTCTCCCGCGCCACCCTCCTGGATTTTTCCTTTTCCATTCTTCCCCGGGCCTTTTCCCATAACTTTCTTCGAGCAGCATGGTTGTGCATTTCTTCTCCGTTTGCTGCCGTGACCTTTTAGTCCCGCCGATGTCCTCGAAGTCCAAAGAGGATCTCAAATGGTGAAAACCCCGAAACGGTGTGTACGGAATGATTACATGCCGCTATAGCCTTAGGTATTGCCACGTCCGGTTCCAATCCAACCAATCTACTGGTCTTCCTCCGAGCTCTCGTTAGACGAAAATTCCTCCTTATCGTCTTCCTCCGCCACGTTCTGTCCATCTTCCTCTCTTGGCGTCCATTCTCGTAGAAACTGTCTTACTCCTGACGGTTCCCCGTTTTCTTCTTCGCAGGCGTTCATAGTTATGGTTCGAGATAACCAATAAGCTACCACATTTTCTTTGCCTGGTTTTGGTGATTTCCATATTGCACTGTCCCAATAACTCCTGCTAACGT
>NW_027107582.1:625663-634747 GCF_000696795.3 Halyomorpha halys | reverse complement strand
CTTTCTGCCTTTCCTCAAAAGATTGTTGAGTGGGACAAGGTACTCAGCCATTTCTGGCACAAATCTTCGATAATAATTTAAAGTTCCTAGCAACCTCCAAACTCTCTTCACATCCCTAAGCACTGACATCTTCTGTATTGCTGCGACTTTATCTGCGTCCGGTTTAACTCCTTCCCTGGAAATCGTGTGGCCCATAACATTATTTGTTCCTGCCCCAAAGATGATTTCTCCCCCAATAATTTGAGCCCTAATTGCCTGCTTTTCTGGAATACGCTGTGTAAATGTTGCACATGTTCATCTTCGTTCTTACTGAACACTAGGAGATCATCCATATAAATCTGGCATACTGATTCATCTATTCCCCTAAAAAACTCGTACATAAGGCGCTGGAAGGTTATAGAAGCATTTTTGAGGCCAAATGGCATCCTTGTAAATTCGTAATGGCCTCTCTCGAATGCGAATGCTGTCTTATGTTGATCCTTAGGGTGCATTGATATCCGGCGTTCAAGTCAAATACCGTTGCCCAGATCAGCCTGTCCAAAATGTCTTCAAATCTGGGAATTGGATACTTTACGTCTATGGTATCGCTCAGCTTCCTGTAATCAAGAACCTATCAGCACCCTGTATTTTTCAGTAGTTTCACCTGGCGCGCTCTTCTTTTTAACCGCCCACAATGGACTATTGTATGGAAATGTACTATTAATAATTATTTCCTGGTGTTTTAAACTTTTGAGCTCTTCCCGGATGAGCTGACGTAGCGCCTGCGGGTATCTCCTCTCATTCACGTATATCACTTCTTCTTGTTTAATGAGATCTCATGGACCGTCCTCCCGAGCTTCCCGTCCCCTTCTTTAAAAAAGATATCTTCATATTTCCTCCTAAGGCTTCGCGTCCAGTCCTCGGCTTGATTGATTGCTCCAATACAGCTAGTAGAGTACATTGATTACAATATAAGATGAAATACAATATTATATATTTAATAACTGAAATATTGTATAAATATATAATATTATATTTCATATTAAATTGTTATCAATCTACAACTGTCTAATTTCATGGTTATTAATCAACTAGTTATATTTATACTATAGTTTATTTTTATTTGTATGTTTCTCTGAATGATGTGTGTACAACCAGCTACAACTTATCTATCAACTGAAGATGGTCGGCCTGTTGCCAGGCGACGCCTTAGCAACAGTTTAACACCCCTTAGCAATTATTTCTTTCACACTTAATTATACAATAAATATAAATACATATCTTTCTTTTCAAATAAGCTAATGAAAACAATACAAATAAATTAAATTAAATACCAATACAACGCTAAAACTATTTATAAAATACTCACAAATTTACTATTAAATATGGCGTTAACAGCCCAATTAGTCAGATACCTTTCATTATTAAGTTAAATGATACTGTAAATTACAATATATATAAAATATTTATTATGAACCAGACTTATAAAGAATTATAATTTCAAAATAATTAGTAGCAAGTGAGGATGGATAAAATATATTCAAATATGAGATGACGCCTTCAAAAATAAAAAATATTCATCATAGATTGCTACCTCAAAACGTCTATTTCCGGCGAACTGGAATTTAAAATTTTTGAAGTTCAGAATACTTCCCCTTACTAAATATTCCAGTGAAAGTAAAATTATGATGTAGCATATTTGTGAAGAATTTCAATTAAAAAAAAATCTAGTAGGCAGAGAGAATGAATCAATATATTCGAATATATAAACGGAAAAACTATTAAAGAAATAAACGTGGCGCGTGTCACCGAAAGCTCTTCTCCTAATATGCGTAAATAAAGATATGTATTCTGAGACTGAGTTAGTAAATAGAAATAAAATTAAAAGTAATAAATTTATCAAATAGAAATTCAAAAATAGTTGTTCTATGTAAACAACCCTTCCCTGACTCCTCTCCTTCCAATGTGATGTAGGGGCCCCATCCAAGATTCCAGGATTTCCTGCAGCACCATTGTTAATAAGCAAGGACCTACGTTTATAAAAAAAATATAAGATTCTAATAAAAAAATTGAAAACAAAATGTATTATGCACCCTATTAGCTCATCCCTCAGGAGGCAATTACGCCCCTCCAACGACACGGGATTCCCTGATCTATCCTTGAGGAGCCTGCGGTGGGGAAGCTGGATATAAAAGAAGGCCTATTGTTGAGCGACCATAGGAACAGAATGGAGCTGAGGATGGTCTGTGCTGCCCTTGGGGTAACCCTTCTACTCCTTACGGCAGGTTAGAACTCCCCAACTAGTAGTGTTTAAGTAGTATGTATAGTTTTAGTTTAGTTCATTAACATAGTTGGTGTTTCTCGTGACTTAAGGTGATAATATACTCAGCGTGCCCGAAAACTCAGTACTCTTTCCAATGCCACTCAAAGAAACAAAGTGTTAGTGTTGAATTGGGTTTCTCGAAGTTCTTTTCGGTTTCTGTTTTTCAGTTGAGTGTAATAAATATGAATGTGAATGAACATAAACTTTCCAAACTGAGTTCAACTCGTAACAATTATTGCTTTGATCCAATTAAGTTTTTGAGCAGGGAAAACTGTAGCTTCATGATCTCTGATTTGTTTTGTAGAGAATTTTACAAACTGTCAGATAAGTGGCTATAATCTTCCGGGAGATATATAGTTTATAGTTTAGTATTTATTTAAAAAATTAATTTATTTGACTATAGTCATTACCAATTTGAAATTGAATAATTACAATGTAAGGGGAGTAAGTTAAGTCTGTATATATGCGTGCGAGTATATATTATATATACATCTATATTTATATATATCGTTATCTATCTAAGCAAATAGATAGATAAAGATGAAATGTGTTCGCATCAATGCATGTCAATTAAGCGGATTTTTTTTTATTAAATAGAGAACTTTACAAACACTTTATATGACTGGCTATCTTCTAGTAGACGTATATACTTTTGGAGGTACTTGAAAAACTGATTTTGTTAAGCTTTTTCATTTTTTAAACCATTATTTAAAACCCAATGTTATTGCATTAATAACTTTAGATAACTCCCCATTAGAAATTTCAACTTTAAAGTTATTGTCGTATTAATTATATGGTCTGGGCTATATTTAGCTTTGTTCAGGCGCTCTAATAGAAAACTTTTGAACCCTAAACTATAAATATAGAAATTCTGTTTATCGGTCAGAGAAGGTAAAGTTAAGCGAACTAATCAAACAAAAATTGAGAGATTTTGTATTTAAAAATAATTGAATTGCTTAAAAAATAAATGATAAGATGGTTGGGGTGGCGTAACTGAAGAACACAAATAAGAAAAAACGTATTTATTTGTGCCACGATTTAAGTGTATACTTACTTATTTGTGTTCTTCGCAGACCGCACCCCTAGCTCTCTTCTCTTTCAAATACACCCACGGTCAACAATTAACACATCATTAACCTCTTCAACAAAATAACTTTGCATTCATCGTTAATTACATTATACATACTTAATATTTTTCTATATCACAAATATACAATAAAATTTGTACATGCATATTACAAAAGTTGTAAACATTATTCTATAGTTAATAATATTTATGGATAGTTTCCTTATCGCTTAAATCAGCTCACTAATCTACTGTTCCACACTTGATCTAATGAATTTCTAACGATATTTTTTTAAGCCCGCTTTTTAATCACGCTCCAATTTGAAAACCAGTATGAAGTTAAATATGATCTAATTTCATTTGATGATGTTCGATACGAAACGAAAACAATTGCTTCTGAAATAGATTAGTAAGGTTTAGCCGTATGTTTAAACCCAATACTTAAATCTCTGAATAACACTGACTCTCAGATTAAAAATTACAGATTAGATATCAATTTTACATCAGGTTTATACATAATTCAGTTTATTATTCTTCGAATTATTCTAATGTAATTCAAGAAATAGCACAGTTTTCGTAAATTATATGAAATTCTGCGTCGCTATTTTAAAAGAGTTATAAAAAAAGTTGATGATACAAATAAAATCGACCGTTACCACAATAGCTTTAGGTTTAGTTAAAAATTTTAGAGGATGGCATAGGCCTTGAAAGTAAGTCAGAAGGCTTAGTTGAATTATGAAGAGCCATAGGATAGCTAAATTTAGAAATGAAGAGTTTAAGAGCTGAGTAAATTAATGCTTTCTATAACGAAGTAAAAAAAAAAATGATTTCGTTTATACCGTCACAGTGGGTCACATAGTAAACGATTGCAAACGGTTTTTGATATTCTGCGACAACTAACTAGATATAAAAATCCCAAACGTATAACTCATCTCAAATTAGAATATTAATTTTAAAACTCCCTAGTTTTCACAATATCCGAGTATTTAATTGTTGGTTATTTAAAAACGAAAAAAGAGCAATGTTATGTTTAAGTTCAAAAAACTGCCTTTCTTTTAAAATTCATAAAAAACATCTGAGAACCAATAGAATCATTTATTTCTAGAAGGCCTTAAGGACCAAAATATCTGGTGAAGTGCAGTGTATCACAAAACTTTCACTCACTAACTTACTTGTAGTACAAGAGCGGGGAAGAAAAAAAAGGCAGTTTTATCTCACCCCAATTTTTGATTACTTCAATAAAAACTATGTATAATTACTAGTCAAAATTGATGAGTCTGCCAAGTATAGGTAGGGGAATTAAAAAATGGCAGCTGTTTCAAAACCTTTAAAAACCATTGATTTTTCATTCGGAGCTCTATATAGTTTATGACACTTATCTTCGTAGGGGTAGTAGTCTTTATGATATTCACATGTGAATATCGTAAAAACTTTTAAATGAAAAACATCATTTCAGAAACCATCAGATGTACAGATGTCTGCCAGCGCTCAAATTAAAGCTAGTTAAATTTACTACAAAATAATTAATTATGTTTATCTTTGTAGGAGTAGTAGTTTTTATGATATTTGACAAAATAAACTCACAAAATGTTAATATCTTTCATATACGTATACATAGTTGACCGTAAAAATTAAAATATAAGAAGATGGTGAGGGTTGCGGTCGAAGCACTTCTAGTAATTAGATTTTAGTGACAAATTTGCTGTCACATCCCCGACTATATGCCCCTATTAAATTTGTAATTTCAGTTTTCCACAACTTTTTGTTGTTGAGCTAAGCTGACCACATACAGACACGGAAACACAGCCCATTTGGCGAACTTTGAGCTTCATTTCGACTCGTGGGACCTCAAAACGTGTATCTCCGTCGAAAACACAAATACAAAATTTTACAAGATTGCAATAATTTTCCTTACTATATATTTCATATATAGATAACTGAAAATAATAGGGATGCCCAGACCCTTCCCTAGGTCCACTCCAATTATATGTCACACCTCTGGTCCGTGTAACACCGATTAGGAACCACAGAACTAAACATGCTCAGTTTTTATAGATAACTACGATTTTTCCTTAGGATGTAGAGGAAATAAATTCAAAAACAAATATGATTCAAATGAATTATTGAATACTAGTGACCTAAATATTTATTGTAAATTTTCATTGTACTCGTATAATTTTTTTACAGAAGGAAGAACTGAACCTAAATTTAAGCAAAAGATTGACTCCACAAACGTAGATGAACCCAACGAAGGACCACTGATGGAAGCGATCCTGACGGTCAGTAAAGATATCAACTTGTTAACACATATATTACATTTATAGTAAATATTTTTAATTGATAAAATAATTATATTACCTTTTTTTTTAAGTAGAAGACACACTGGTTACAGTAATTATTCAAAGTGCCTTCTATACATACCTACTTTCTACTTATCCGAAAAAAAATAAATCGAAAAAAATAAAAAAAATAAATTTTATTTCATTTAAGTGTGTTTTTATTCTAACTTCTTATTAATGTTCAGCCTCTGTATAACGGACAAAATCATCTTCCCATAAGTATCCGTTATATATAAGTCTCACTCTATTAATACTTAGGGTTAGAATCCTTCCCATTTCCATGTAGGCAGTAGTATTGACTTGTTATGCTTACAAATTAGCCATGCTGAAACTTGTACTCCATAACCTGATTCATATTAACAATATGAAAATCTCGAATAACTTCTTTGTTGTTTTTTTTTCACGGAACGGCCTTTCAATGCCACGCAAGTATCACTACTTTTCTATTCTCATCATTTCTGCGTGCCTTTGCTTCCTCTCTTCCGACCACCCAGTACCCTTCCGATTTACTTTATTTGCCGCAAGAATATTGATTTCTTTCAATTTTTGTATTTTACATTGTATTCAAGTATTTTACATTGTAACAATGAATGAGCCCGTCAATGATTATAAATCAAACTGGTAAAATAAATTTAGAATAAAAAAAAATTAAAATATTAGAAGAAACTTGCAAATATTAACATTCACCAATGTTTAGGGTTTCAAGGATCGAATAAAAAGGTGTGATGGTTCTGCTTGTAATGTTGGCGGATCGAAGTAAGTACCCTATTATTTCATCAATTAAAATATATAATGTTTCCAAAAACCATTTGATCATAATTAGTTTTTTGTTTTAAATTACATGAAAATGTTATAGATGTTTCTATAATTTCATTGTATTATTATAGAGGCTCAGGAGGAGGAGGAGGCGGAGGAGGTGGTGGCGGCGGAGGAGGAGGAGGTGGAGGTGGTGGAGGAAGCGGCATTGGAACTGGAGGTGGAGGATATCCAGGAGGAGGTAACTGTGGAAGTTACGGATGCGGAGGTGGACACACAGGAGGTGGCGGTGGATACCCTGGAGGTGGAGGAGGATATCCAGGTGGAGGTGGATACCCGGGAGGTGGATATCCAGGAGGTGGATATCCAGGAGGTGGATACCCGGGAGGCGGATACCCGGGGGGTGGATACCCGGGAGGCGACGGTGGATACCCGGGGGGTGGAGGGGGATACCCAGGAGGTGGAGGTGGATACCCGGGAGGTGGAGGTGGATACCCGGGAGGTGGAGGTGGATACCCAGGTGACGGGGGACACGGAGGTGGTGGAGGACACGGAGGTGGAGGATATCCAGGAGGAGGAAGTAGCTGTGGTGGTTATGGTTGTGGAGGAGGCTTCTCAGGAGGTGGGTCTCCAGGTGGTGGAGGAGGTAAAGGATGTTCAAACTGCGGAGGTGGCAACGGTTTGTCAGGATCGTTTTCGCAAAGCTCTTCTTCAAGTTCCTCAGGAAGTTGGGGAGGGTGAGTTGTTCTTCTACTAATTTCAATAACTTGGGAAATTATATTTCATGTGGTCGCTTAAGCTCAGATACCTCGTATGTAAATAAACAAGACCAGCTGTCTCTAGAAAATGTTATGCTGATTTTTTAAGAGTTAGAATGGTATTGGATAATGAGCAAAAAGCCCGAAACGTTAAGATAAAATAAATAAGAATTAAAAAGGGCTGATTCTTGTTGAAAAATAATAATGTACCAACAAAACCCTTTTGGACTATTAAGTAAAAACTAATACCAAACAATTAAAGTAAAACAATAAAGGGGGTTAAGGAATAAGGTAAAATAAAAATTGAACTAAAGTGAAAGTACATTCCTAAGAGTCAATTTTCTTTCCAAAAACAAGCTGTATTCCAAGAAATAATCCACCTTTTTACTAAAATGAGAAATGAAGAAGCTTGGTAGAAAACAACAGGAGCCCAAGTGTAAAACGGTTATTGAATTCTGTAGCAGTTACAAAAATATCAGATACAAAAGTGTATTAGTATCGCTTGTACTATGATACAGGATAAACTTTCAATTCCTTTAACTTATAGCTCATTTTCATAAAAGTTATTACAAAAGTAAAATTCAACTTTAGATCTATTCGTCGTAGTAGTGGAAATAAAAGTGCTACTACAGTAGTAACAATACGAATACTTATAGTAGTTAAGGACAAAGTAAAGTACTAATATAGTAACAGTAATAGTTGTAGAAAAATTAAAGTACTAATATAGTAGTAGTAGTAGTAGGAAAATTAAAGTACTATTGTAGTAGTAGTAACAATAGTAATACTAATATTAGTTGTTGATAAAGTAAAGTATTAATATAGTAGTAGTAATAGTAATATTAATAGGAGCTGTGGAAAATTTATGTGCTACTACATTAGTAGCAATACTAATACTAATAGTAGTTTTGGACAAATTAAAGTACTAAGATATAAACTACTAATGTAGCTAATATATTTTATTGTATTATATGCTTTCAGAGGTTTCGGCAAAAAGCGGTGAGCTCTATTGACTGTTGAAGCTCTTATTCGACTTCATTGTGAATCACAACGAGTCAAGAACGAAATGAAGGTGGATGTCATCGCTCACGATTTAATGACTCGCAAAACCTCTCATTATTTGTAACTATAATATTGTTAAAATAACAATAAAGCTACAATGTAAATATATATACATCTTTGATTAATATTATTGTTCTACAATCACTCTATCCATTTTCCTGGATAATTCTTTAGAGATCAAATTTCTCAAAATACTTAACCGCCGAAATAAGTACTATTGTGCTCCACATGTATAGCTTTTCCTTGTTGCTAACGACAGCTATGTCAGTGACAAGCACCCAATAATATTAATTACAGATGGTATTAATGGTTTATTATTAATGGCAATACATTCAGGCGCTGGTAGTAGAAGGAAAGTGCCTCACTTCATATTTACAAAGATATAAAAAAAAAAAATAATAATAAACTTAAAGTTAAGTACAATAAACCTCTTAAAAACATTCATTTATTCATATACAAGACTTATATACAGCCTGAGGTACTCCGAACCGTGTTCGTCCTCTAACTAGTGGAGGAAAAAGTAGGACTCTGGAAATACCGGCGCTCCTCTAGCATCACTGGTATTGGAAGCCAGTGAAGGATGGGTGAGGACGGTAGTCGCAGGCATTCAGAGAGTTTTGAGAAGAGAATTCACCCATTGCCAAAACTACAAAATAATTATTTACGATATTTCTCTGAGCTACTACCGTTTCAACTTTCGTGGAGATGGATATAGTAGTGTAGTATTTCTGACAAAACATCTAGAATTTGGATTACGCACGCAACCACACACATAGGGTGAATTGAGTTAAATGTGTTAACAGG
>NW_027107582.1:622727-624313 GCF_000696795.3 Halyomorpha halys | reverse complement strand
GTATGTATATACTTAACCTTATATTATACTTAACTTTATATAAATATAAAGGTATGTATAACATAAATTGCTATTCCAAACATTAGGGCTGAAAATAGCCTATTGTATTTATGAGATCCAATTACCCAGTTGACCCTAAGCCCACTGCTCATAATCAACTACCAACTAGGCTTGTTGCCTTGTTTTGATACGCTCCTACTTTCGTCTGGTTGGTACAGTACCTGTCAAAGGTACAATATCTGGCATCTACTGGCGTAGTATGCTGTAACATCAAGCGATCGATGCGCAGCAGACATTCTATGCCACTCTACAGGGTAACAGTAAAGACTTCATTCAGATTATCATCAGTTTAGAGCTAACAAACTAAATGAAAACTTGAATGTCAATCATAAATATCTTTATCATAAGAGCGATTCAACATAATCCCGTAAATTTGTTCATAACAAGAAATACTTCGAATGGAATAATAGAATATTCTTATATCGGGAAGAAAAAGAAATAGCCTGTTAACAATGTAAGAGGAACAACAGAGCAGGGAGCCAATTAGATCCGGCTGTACCATAAATTATTCTGCAGGATTATTTTATTCTTTTAGCAAAACTCATCCACAAAGACCTTAACATCCCATTCGTTGCAGATTTGGCCCAAAACAGATATGCGTCTTTTCATTCCAAACTCCTTACCCATCCAAGTTAGTTCTTAATCTCCCATCCTTAACAATCCCTGATAATCCTCCGAAGCGTCTGAAAATAAGATGGCTAATCTAATTTAAAATTAATGCTTGAAGTACAACCAATTCTGATAGTTCCTTCCCAAGAATTTCAAGTGTAAATGAAACATTCCACATATTTACTTATTGTATTTATTATTTTGTACAGATGTAAATTTCATTAAATAAATAAATAAATTCTTTTAGCAATCAGAATACAAAATAAATAATCGATTACTGCATTCGGACAAAAAAATCTTTTCCGAAGAAACAAATAGGTACATATTTTTTTTTCGATGGGTGATAAGACTGTGCCGAATCACTGCTTGAGGTCGGCATGCTAACTAGTTCTCGAGTGTTCTGAGAAAGAGAAGGGAATACTTCAAGTGTATAATCGAATCTAAATATTGACATGTAAATAAGGATAATGTAGAGGGTTCTTCAAAGTTTTTTTATTATTTTTAATTTTTATTAAATGTGAATGGCCTTGAAAAGAGACTGTTGATACGTTACCACTACAGATAGTCAAGCCACTCCAACAAAACACAAATGTAACCTGGAACGATCAGTGTGGAATCCTGTGAGGATTTTTTGGAGTGATGCGGAGCTACTGGAGTACCTAACGGTCTTAGACTCCATCTGGGCAGGCCAAAAATCCAAGCTCATGAACAAAACAGATTTCACACAGACTACGCTATACTAATAATATATAATAAAAAATGTTGGTCAACATTGTAGTAAAAAATTTAAGATACTAATGCTATAAAATATTATACAAAAGTATTGACAGGATTAACTACAGATTTTATTTATTTTATAATATTATTTTTGTTTCAAAATATAAATATTGATATAAATAAATTTTGTTTTTTTTTAC
>NW_027107582.1:618782-622549 GCF_000696795.3 Halyomorpha halys | reverse complement strand
TTAATAAAATATAATATAATGACAAACAAGTTTGTTTATTTTTGTTCTTTACTTATCTGACAGACCATCTTCTCCTTATATTTTAAAATCTAATATTAATTGAAAGGAAATAAAGATTTATAGTGGACTTAAGATTAAAAGGGGTTCAGCTTAAATTGTAGAAGTATAATAGTAGAGGTATAACAGAAGAGGTATAGTAATAGAGATGAATTGTATACTTATATCCCATTAATTCTCAAGATTTATTTTTTATGACTTCCATTACGGTCATTTCTGACATACAGAGGGGGGGGGTTATCTAGAGGTGACCAACCTATTCTGACCACAGTGAGGGCTCAAGTTTTCCATTTCTTGGGGCCGCCACGCAACGGAAAAAGTCCACCCCCAAACAGCATTCAAACCTGCGCCGCCCCCAGTTCTCAAGTTGTAAAGACCAACGCAGCAACCACCTGGCCCTCTCAAGAGTAATACTAATCTATACAATGCAATATTCGTAGACTGTATATCTTTATCTAAGGTATTGAAATAGGTACACTTGCACTCGTACCCTTTTAATTAAGATTTAATTTTGTTTTTAAAAATGAGAAATAAATTTCATATATCTAGAACTAATTAGAATAGTCGATAAATACTGTTTTAGATAATATAAATTATTGTTTAAGTTAATGTTAAAAATAAAAAAGTATATAATTATTGTTAAAATGTTAAGGAAATAGGCCGAAACATCGAATTAAAAAAATAAATAAATTTTTTGTTTTTACTAATAAAAAGTTCTTGGACGTACACATACTTTCCATTGAAGTACTAAGCTTATTGAAATTTCTACTGTTTTTTTTGTTTTTTTTAAATCGAGTTAAGAAAAAAAGAAAGGTGGGTAACTTGGTGAGTAAGGCGCTGTACCTATTATCTCTAGGACCCGGGTTCCAACCTTATTCTGTTAAATAAGCTCTGAGTCAATATTGAGGAGTTTGGGAGCCCTCCTGGAGTATTTAATTACTATTGAGTAAGGAACCCCTTCATGAGTTTTTTTCTTTAAATTGTGGAGGAACTATACTATAAATATGATAAAATATGTGTTTACGTGAGCATGAATCACTTCTATCGATAAAATGTAACCTTGGAGTGAATTGATGGTAAGTTGGGCCCTTGAATTCGTCTTCACTTCAATCCTACAGTCATTCCACTGCTACACTCGCTTCATTCCTACATTTGGATTGCATCCTTTAAAAACCTTCTAATTCTATAGAGTCTAATTGTGATCCACATCCCTAACTCAATTATTTTTCAAGGATAGTGAAGAGCCTGGTGCATTGGCTTTTATTGCACAACCAGACGGATTTGAGTTAAATGATTAAACTATAATTACATCCACCTGCTCTGATCCTCTTAATTAAAGAGTTGCTTCTCTTACAGGAGAATAATCATGACATGGGCCGTTGATTTCGGAAACATCCGTATCATTCAGTTAATGGCTATGATACTTGGAAAACTATAAGTTGATCATATTTAATCAATTGTAGGAAGATAAAATTAAAATTAGAAGATCCTTCATTGACCGGGTGTAACATATAAAAGGAAGATGCTCCGGGTGAGGTAAAAAGAAAAAAAAATCTGGAATAATAATTAAGCTATCTAATATGAGCCAACACTATGCAGGGTTTCATCAGGATTAAAAAAATATATCAACAACTAAAATGACGTAACAAAGTGAGAGAAAGAGATATGCTTTAATGGCCATGCTGCCGGGTTGCTATAACACACAGCGTATCAATCTATAATTGGTTATATACACACTACAATATATTAACATGCTTCGTTTTCAAACAATTATCATCAATAAACTAAATACAATCCATTTTTTTTTTTAATAAAAAATTATTTTTCTTTTTTTTCCTACTCCTTCCTATAAACATTCCACCTTGCACAAAGCCAAACAACAATTTAACAATTACATCCAATACATTATTCTCCCTGTTTCACTCCTTCATACATGGAGAGAAGAATCCAGTGATCCACAACAACCTTTCGATCAATTAAGCAAATTTACAAAAAAATATTAATAGATAGCAACAAAGCAATCGTAGCAGTAGAACGGTATACTAAAAAATAAATAAATAAATTTATAAAGAAATAATACATAAATTAAAAAAAAAAAACATCTTATAAATGAATAATTTTTTTTTTAAATAATTTATTTATTGTTATTTACAACCTTTATAACATATATACAACAAGTAAATTTGCTGTAGGTGAGATAGTGACATGAAACAAACATGTGGAGAATCTACAATAAAAAATATTTTTTGAAAAATCCGCATTTAAGCCAGCCAGGCTATTTCGATGACGATAAGATCCATCTTATATACAAGAGCAAGTAATTTTACATTGAAATATTTAGTTTAATAAAAATCGTTTGAGCTATTTTTGAGAAAATCGTAAAAATGTAAAAAATCGATTCTATAAAGTGGTTGTTACGGCGAGTAGGGGTTTTCAAAAGGAACATTTTTCTAACCCAACCGTGAATAAAAATTAAAACAAAAGAAACGATCAGCCAAATTTAGTTATATTATTATTACTATTTTAAATAATTGAGGCATTGAAAACAAAATATAGAAAAATATACAAACTAAAAAAAAAAAAAAAAGAAGAAAGCAAACTTAAAACTATTACAAATATTAAATTAAGTTGAACAAAAGAGAGAAAAAAAAATGTGTTAATATCACCGTGGTTAATTCATGGGGCCCATGCGGTGGGTAGGTTATGTCCTCGTCTGTCCACCCGCCTTGAATAAATGATCAAGACGTCTATATTTCTTATATATAGAAAGTGAACATATAAAAGGAAAGAATAAAATTCCCGGCAAAGTGGGACGAAACGTGGGTTACTAAAAAATATTTTTTCTGCTACTTGGTGTACATTCCGCAACCCGGACCATCTTCCAACAATTAACGACTATGATATGGCCAAAATTATGTGTCATAACTAAGAAAATGTATCGACGGCGAGAGTTCATAGAGTGCCTACATAAGAGAACAAAAATCTTAAAAATTATGACCTAACTAATAAAATCTTAAAAATTATGACACTGATATTTTTTTTAACAGTGTTTGATGCCTTTAGAAACCTAATGTTCCGTGAACATTTCAAAGGGAAGCACGAAGGATGGAAACACTTGGGCTATATAAATAATTCTGTTGCATTTTATTTTGACTAAATAAAATGCAAATCTAAAAACCTTTTTGAGTTGGGCGACTTTTACACTAATAACCTCATTTTTTTTTTTTTTTTTTGGAAACTAAATTATAAGGGGGTGTAGAGAGAGGTGCGCAAAACCTTAATAACGCAGGCGAAAATGACGTGAGAGAAAAATGTCGACATTTTCAAAAGATTTTTAGTTTTTACTAATAAAACGTTCTATATAAACGTTATATATAAAACCTAAATAAGAAGGAGGGAATAAATTTTTTCCTATTGTATTGGAAGGACAAAATTCCTAGAACCATATTCGCCCGTTTTAACAAAAATTAATTATAACAACTACATTAATCACTTATTTGATAACTTTGAAAATGCAGAAATGAAATAATAATTACAAATAATTTTATTGGCTAGTTTTAACTAGTCAGTTAACCACTGTAATGGTTATTGTGGTCTGCAATTATAAATACTAATTGAGGGAAATTAATTACAATTACTAGTTACAATCTAATTTTATTGCAATTTCTTTTTGCCTAAGAAAGACGGCCGGTTTCAAAAAAAAGAAAATG
>NW_027107582.1:610379-618019 GCF_000696795.3 Halyomorpha halys | reverse complement strand
CCTTTTACTACCAGGGGTAAGCGAAGTTAGAAATAAATAACTTCTATACTTATACTATTATCAATATAGAATAATTATCAGGAACGAAGGCTTTGGAGTGACCACGCGTCATAATCATTGAGCAAAGAAAGTAATAACTAAGAACTATTCCAATTCAAACGTGACTCACATAATGAGAGGAAAGATTGTTAAGAATAAGTTTAAATCAAAAGTACAATTAATAGATATTAGTATTGATATGAACAGCTAGAAATAAAAGAAGGGCTTTTCCTCCTATAGTCAACCTTACCTTAAGAAAACCAAGCGAGGGAATCTTTCAATGAGGCGGCCAATACTGCACAAATGAACATAGTAATCGATTCTGCACAACAGGCAGAGAGTATCTAAATCGATTGACGATTATAAAGATATTTCTGGTATCAGCTATTGCAGAAAATAAACAGCATCATCTGAATCCTCAAGAGCGAGCTCTGCCGCGTTCATGCGCTCTTTGCTACGAAAATCTTGGCAAATCGCCGACCATCTTATCCCAGACCTACTAATTCTTTTTTTTTTAATAACTTCATTGAAATTTACTACTGTATAATACATTTAGTAAATATGGTCTTAGTTAAAATGGAGTGTTACAGGCGTGTAGAGCAACTACCCATTGGTAGCACCCTAATGACGTATTACATTAGCTCGTCTCGTGGCCATCTTCTTTTCAGGCTCCTCGGAGGATTATTAGGAATGGAAGAGGATGCAAGATTAGAAACTAGGGGGTTTGAGTGATTAGGGAGTTTATAGTGGAAGGAGTGGTATCTGGTTCGGGCTAGATCGGTAACATAGGGAACATTAAGGTCTTTATGTATGATTTTATTTGTGACAAAGTAAGGAGCATTGAGGATTTTACGAAGGATTTTGGATTGTAAGGATTGAATAGAGGAATTCGAAGGTTTAGTGGACCCCCAAAGCTCAACTTCATATGTCCAGATTGGCCTTATTACAGTCATGTAGATCAGTCTTTTGTAAAGTGTTGGAAGTTTAGACCGTTTGTCTAGAAAGTGATGTAATAGTCGAAATCGACGTGCAGTTTCCTGTCTTTTCAGTCTTGTGTGAGGATTCCAGGTTAATCGTTTGTCCAAATGTAGTCCAAGGTAGCGGATCTGTTCGACAGGGGTAAGAGTAACATTATTAAATAAAACTGTAGGGCAGTCGCTAGGTTTACGACGAGGGGTAAAGGTGATTTGATGGGATTTGTTGGAATTTATCTTAATCCTCCAATTACGACACCATTCTTCGAGGGCTGTGATATGGGATTGGAGAGTTTGGGATACAATTAATGGGTTACTAATTTTTACATTTGTAAATGTAAATTTTGTACAAAAGCATTTTAGGAGTATGTCCATGGTAGTGGTGATGAGTGTAAAGTTCGACTATTCCCAATTTGTCGAATTCTTCTCTGAGCCCAACACCTTCAAATCGTGGTGGCATGGTCATTTTGATGGAGTCGAAATACAAAAAAGTTGATCCCAAGGTTTCACTTTCTATGGAACCTCCGTCCACACAATCGAAACCAGCAAAGGTTAGGTTTGTCCTCAGCGAAGCCTCCCCGACTAAAGAATCCAACAAGTTAGGAATGGTCGAACTTCATAGCCTGACTCTCATCACCACCATTGGTGAGCCAGTAACAATCTGCTTAATGCGCAATCTTCTACAAGGTAATGAAGACTAGTTGTCTCATGCGCAAGGTTATGTCTTCGTATTCGGCAACGCATACAACTGATGTCTACGCCATGCCTATTGAACTGAATCGGGAGAGAATCAAGAGTTATTTAATAACGGCAAGTAATAAATCACAGGAACGTAACCAACATATATATTTTTTATAAACAGGCAAGTATCAACTTCGGCATTTAGTTGCTATAAAAGAGAAAGTCAGGAGTACTTCAAGTCAGATAATAATAATAACCTTGGTTCCAGAATGGTTTGGTACCATATATACCAAAGTCATTATTCTGTTTTTATTACTCATTAGTTATTAAATAAATTATTTCTGAATACATTTATATGAGTAAATTATCTAATCAGGCAAAATGGTCTACGTGTGTGTATGTAAACAGCCTAGCTCAAAAAACGATAAGTTTCGCCTAAATCTATAGATATATATTGGCTTTCATTCCATATAGATTGGTATCCTCGCAATTAAAAATTTAAATTTGTAGAATGTTAAATATAAATTTGTATAAAAATTAGATTAACACCTCGGCAGTTCAATATCGAATGACCGCCTGACAGAAATACAAATGAGGTTCGATAAATGAGCCAATGAGCCGAAAATCATGTAGATTTTCGGTAGTCCTAAATCCCTGAACTCTTCCTAAGCAGCCACTACTACGCAGCTCGAATCTGATTGACTTGCCTACTGTGAGAGATAGCTGGTCACTCATCACTCCTATCTTATCCTCAACCGCTTTTATAGTTTTTTTTTTTTAAATAGAAAGACAATTATATTTGGAGTATTGACTTTAAATGTGCAAGTGCCTTTCTAAGAAGTTTTCCAAAAGGTTTTTTGTATTGTTAAGTATTAATTAGGAATAGGCTTAGACCAAGCCAGGGATTTTCCAGTGTCCTTGAGTGCGGTGGGGAGTGCAGATATAAGAAGCTTTCCTTACCCCGATGTGGTTGAAGACGAACGAACATGAACATGAAGCTAACTTGCGTCACCTGTGCGGCGTTCTGCCTCCTGGTCGCCTTCGTGAGCGCTGCAGGTGAGCACCATCATTTCACTTCTTGTATTTGCTACCGCATTTTATCTTGGTATTAAATATATCAACATTATAAATTAATTAAAGTTTATCTCATGTACACAATCTATTACCGTCAATTTAAATAGCCGTTAAAAAAGTTTCAAATTTGCAAAAAACAATTTTTTTATTTAAGCATTATTTGCATAATCACATTAACCGAGTTATTTTATTTATTTGTTTAAATATTATTCCCAATATTTGTGTATTTAGTCATTTTAGACAATAGTATCCCTAAAGAGAAACTCAAAAACTGCAGTTGATTTGTGGCTCCTACGTTTAAAAATCTTAAAGGAATCCTCTTTCCTTCATAAGAGCGACACAATTCATCTCTGCTTGGTAAACTCATTTTTGACTCGTGTCACTTCAGCAATATTAACGAGATATAGAGATTGACTTTTTGTTTGGTCCTAATGGAAAAAATAAAATCATAAGACATCCTTTCAATTTTAGAAAATTGTTTTATGAATTGAAATATTTTGCTATAAAACTTATAAATATGGGATAGAATGGTATTTGATTTCATATGATTTAATATTCAGGATTAATGTGAGAGAAGTATTTTAGTTGCTTATAAAAATTTCCTAAGTATTTATCAATCAATCATGATTATCACAAAACATAGGAAAAAATATCGTCAACAACCTAATTGAATTTTAATTTTAATTAATCTAATATATAATTTTGTGCGTATATATATATTTTTTGGGAGGGTTCTTGAAGATCAGTCAATAATTTAACTTTATTTAGGCGACGTTTCGCAACTTTATTGTTTACATAGTCATAAACAATACAAAATTTAAAGTCACGTTACTCTAACCTAATAAATAGAAAAACACAATTAACAACACCAAATAGAAATGGACAAAATACAAATAACAGACTATGGCTACCTCCAACGAAAAAATAACAATGGTGCATGTACATGAAACAAACTTGTTGTAAAAACCAAAGCAAACCTACCTTCATTTCAAAACCTATTCAATTCTGGCCTAAATCTGGAGTTAGTAATGCGGAACACACTGTTAGAGACAATTGTAAGTAATTTTTTTATTAAGCAATATTTAATGTAATATATATTCCTCAGACGGTAACTACATAACGACCATAGAACTATTTATTGGACATACATACTTGCTCCATACACTCTAAAGTTTTTTTTTTTTGAAATATTAAAATTCTAAATTTAATTTATCCACTATTAAATAAGTATTAGATATCAAAATTATCAATGAAAAAATAATTTACCAATGTTACCAATTACCAATTACATATATATTTATTGAAATTTTGGAACAAAAAACCATGTTGATATACGAAGGAAAACGTGATGAAATTCTAAAAAAAAACATACTTTACAATGGCAATTAAAATAATTGCTATACGGGAGAAAGAAAAACAAAACTATTTCCCCTCGAACACTGTGGGTAATGGAATTATGGTTAAGAATTATGGGTAATTTATTGAAATTTCAAAACATTTTTGTTGCATGTAAATAAGTTGACTGTTGAGATAATTGGACGTTTATATTAGCCAAGGGGGTCATTTTCTTTTCTTAACAGCATGGAAAACTTTATGTAACTCTTAGGCGTAATTATTACCTCTCCTTAGATCATCACTCAAACTGTGATACCTCGTAAATCTGAAAAAAAAACTTTATACTTTTTTTTTCTATAATTTATTTATTGATATCACAACTGTATTAAAATATATAAAACCGGTAAATTTGATGTTAGTTATACAATACTAATATAGACATGAGGCGATTCTACCCACTGATAGAACTCCAATAACATTTTTAGAGGAGAAAATCTCGAGGCTATTTTATTTTCAGACGCCAAGGAGGATTATCAGGTACTGAAAGGGAAGCCAAGTTAGATATATGTGGGTTTGGAAGTTTATCATGGAAGGATTGGTATCTGGTTCTGGCCTAAAAAGCAACATATGGAACATTGAGGTCCTGATGGATAACTTGATTAGTGACGAAGTAAGGAGCATTAAGGATTTTGGACTGTAAGGATTGCATTCGTGAGGAATTTGATGGTTTAGTGGAGTCCCAAACCTCAACTCCTTAAGTTCAGATAGGCCTTATTATAGTCATATAAATGAGTGTTTTGCAATTAGTTGGAAGTTCAGACCGTTTGTATAAGGATAGTTTAATAGTCGGAATAGACAAGCAGTTTCCTGTATTTTCAGTCTTGTATGAGGATTTTTGTACTATTTAAAAAATAATTCTTCATTCTAGACATGTTGAAAGGATTCATGAAGTCGGAAAGAGTTAGATGGGTATCATATAATACAAAACGATGATGAAGTGTTTTTTTTCTTTCTAAGCATGAAAACGAATAGTGGATTTTTTCGGACTTAGAAGGTATCACAACTAAAGTCTTAGCAAAATTTTAATTTTCTCCTCAATGCCTTGGAAAGAAAGCCTCTAGTGGCAATCACAGCCTCTATAAAGTGGGTACCTGACACTTTCAATGAAAATAGCCGTGAGGTCTGATCAGATGATTGATACACGGGATTAAGGAATGGAATAACAAACCCACTCTGAGAAAGCTCTCTCCGACTGTAAAATCAAGGCCATGGGCCAAATGGGTCCCTCCAGGTTTTTGGGTTTCAACACTCCTCACAGGGCATGCAGGATTTTGAGTCAAGCGACATAATCTTGATATAAATGTAGATTCCCTACTCCCAACTAAGGGTGTGAGTACCTGTACCATGAAACATTTTTATGCCACCCTTCCTGGCCATTTCTGATATACAGAGGGGGTTATTTACAGCTTATAACCCAATTCTAAACATGGGGGAAGAGGGTAAAGTTTATATTTCGTGGGACCGCTACAGAAATAAAAGTCAATCCTACAGGCCGGATTCAAACCCAACAGTCACGAGCCAGTTAAAGTTGACGTTGCTACGAACGGCCGAATTTTCATCACACACTGATGACATACAACACAAGTTGCCTCAGTAAATGAAGGGAGCTAGCAACGGTACACACATTTTAATTACGACTGGAATGTACGACTGGAAATGTGTTTGGTGTTAGTAATCTAGAAACAGAAAGAAGAGTAACCTAGGAAAACTCCCAAAGATAGGGGCTGCCCCGGAGAAGTGCATTTGGACGATCTAAAAGCTGTATTCGTGGAATTCCTAAGGAAGACCTTACTACAGGTCAACTCTTTAAATGCATCCTTTTAACTTCCCATAACTGAAACTTTTTTTTTTGTAAACTAACTACAGATAATCATTTAGCAAATAGCACTAAAAACAAAACACCGATACATCCAAAATATCTCGCGGGCCGGGGGTTGCCCACATATCCGTGTTTTGTCAGTAATTGCGTCATGCTTCTTTTAAAATACTATTTTCAATAGCAATATCTTTTTTTTTTTAACTGATCTCCTGCTGTGACTATTGTGTCTTTGATTTGATTTCATGTTGCTATATAATGATAAATTTTTTTTTGATGTTTACGGATCGAACGTGGATCACTGGAGAGGGTAGCTTTGAGAGAGTGAATTAGGGAGAATAAAATTGCTAAATAAGATTGTCAAATGGAATAAAATTGTTATAATACATTGTATCTAGTCTATAGAAGATTATTCATTGTGAAAGGGTAGAAAAGAAAAACAAATTGTTCTTATATCATGTTAATATATGTGGTGTATATATGTCCGATCATGGAAGCTGTGTTTTATAGTAGCCTAATGTATTTGGCCAGCAAGGACTAAATAAAGGATTTCTCTCTCGAGTACCATCTTGAATTAAGAGCCATTTCGGACAATGACCTCAGGAGCCAAAGAAGAATATATATCTGTAACTGAAGATTCTGCTAACCTTCTGGACTCGGTGCCTTTTCCTCGTCTACAGTATCAGCTTCTCTTTTCCTTTCCGTGCCTTATTTAGTTCATTAATTCCGATGAATCACCTTCCTGGAGCAGTTTAGTTCCTCAATAGTTATCCCAAACAATCCAACTGATTCTTTTGTTATCTTCCACTAGATTTATCCAAGTTTTTTTTTATTATTATTATTTCAAGAGTTATGAGTTTCGAGATTATAGTCTTACAGTGGATTATTAAAATAATTGCCTATACTTGTTTTTTATTTTCTGCCAGTGGGCAAACCCCATAGCCTGATACACTGTTAGTATCAGGAATTGCTTAACAGACGTATAATGTTATTGAATTATTATTTTTTATCAATTAATTATGCATACTATTTTTTAATAATTAATTAAGTAGTGAAGTTGGCGATCATTGCTATTTGGTCTTATACAACATAAATAATTCACAATTATGAGAAGATGGTTGACAGTGGTTAATATATATATGAGAAGATGGTTGTAGATGCGGTCAGTGATGAACACAAATAAGTAAAAACTTATTTATTAGTGTGAACGTTTCGGCCAAAATTTTTAGCCTTCATCAGGGCTAAGGACAAAAACAAGATAACAAGCAATGAATAAAATGATGTATATAATTATTAGAAAATAAGATAATAACTGACATTATGGATACATAAAAAGAAATTCTGGCCGAAATGTTGGCACTAATAAATACGTTCTTCACTGACCGCACCCCCCCCCCTCTCCCCCGGCCATCTTCCCCTCAACTAAATAATCAACATTATTAAGTACGTTTGCAATTTGAAATACCAATTCAAAATACATACAAATGCTTGGCCAATAAACACTATAAGCAAATGCCGGTAACCACATGCTTGTGTGGTTCTATAGGCAAACATTACTTTCGCTTTCAACCATTTTCGTAATAAATAAAATAAACATAAGTAAGATGAAAGGAACTTAAATATCGGCGAAGTAGGTGGTAGATATAAATCCATAGATAGAT
>NW_027107582.1:606923-610329 GCF_000696795.3 Halyomorpha halys | reverse complement strand
ACAGTTAGCCATAAGATCCTCCTTAATAAACTTCAAAACCTTTCCATGTCAAATAGTGTTCTAAAGTGATTCCTCTCCTTCCTATCCCATCTTTCATATGGTATATATATATATATCAAAAATATACCGCAAAAATTAATTGACGAGATTTGGAACAATGTATTTAAACCCAATCGATAGAATTCTAAAAAAAACAATCTTCAACGCGAGTTAACTAATTATTGATTCTAAAGTTTGGGAAAATCTTTAATTAATTAAAATATGGAAAGTAAAACACTCATCAGTTGGGAGTTATAATGCAATATTAAGCACGGACGTGTGGAAACATCCCAAGGTCTTGCTCTTATAACTTTTAATTTGTGCCAAAAAAAAAACAGATACTCGACAGGCCGACCACAAATTTAGAGCTATTTATACCAGCCAACCCAACCAAATAACACACCCACACACAGAAATTTACCGTAGGTTGCAAAATATGAAATAAATCCTTGAAATTAAAAAATTAACATTCGATATTTAATCTTTCGATGTTTCTTTTCTGAGCGTATCCCATAAGAAATTCAAAAGATGAATATGAAAAAAGGAAAATGGAGGGAGGGAGGAAATGCATGGCAAAGTTGTGCCATCAAAATTCGTGATTATGGGTTCAATACTTGGTAAGGAAGCACCATTTCTTGTACACGATGAAGTGATCATTGTTCATGATCACACTTAACCGCCAGCATTTTCACCCAATAAACGATATCCACTCTATAGAGGCTGGGTGTGCCCCACAGTATATTTGCAAGTATATTTTAACAGTGTTATAATTTTTGGAGAGAACCATATTTTTGTGGTTTCAATTTTGGAAAATTTACAAATCAGCGAAAAAGGGAAAATATACTAACACATTTCTGCCTGTTCTACAAAAAACAAAGAACAAAATATATGGATCTATTTATTTTTATTGTAGTGAGGAGGGCAATAAAATTTCTTAAAAAAGTGGACATGGTTTGGAGGGTAGAGAATACATGTTGGGAAGTAGTTTCATAAACTGTAAACTTGGGACCTTTCAAACCCTGTTGTACTATACAAAATAAATAAAAAAATGGGGGATTTCGGGCCAAGCTTCATGGCCACGGTATGGATATCGACGCCCTATGCCCTAGTTGTGGTGTTCCGGAGACCGCCAAGCGCATCATCACGCCTTTGATGCATTAAGGGCCAGATAGCTGAGGGAAACCGGACTCTACGCCCTTACAGAGAACGACTTCCCTCAGCTAGTAAGCATAGAAAACAATTATCGGGCCAAGCCACTTCAATATTCGTCAAAGAAGAAGACCAGTCCCTCGAATGCCTGCGCACGGAAGACGCCCAGAAGCCTGAACCTTAAGACTGGAAACTAATGAAACCTGTAAGAAAACTGTATATAAATCATTAAGATTGTAAATTGATTTATTAGCAATAGTTTGATGATGGATATGTAACATCCAACTGCTGCTGCACACCTGTATTGCTTATAAGGCAGGGGAAGGTGGAAATAAATAAGTACCATACAAAATCAGATAAAGTTACAGATCTGACAATACATAACCTCACTGATGACTTTAACATAGGGTTGATACTTTAATAATTATTAATTCGTCAATTATCTAAGCAATTATAAGACACACTAGGATCGATGACGATTATTATAAGTACTTTTGCAATACTTTTTTCAGAAGAATCTGCAGACCCTTCGATTACATCAGGGGATATTAAAGTTTCAAGCTTGGAACAAGATGGTCATGGTCCACTGATGCAGGCATTACTTGCTCCCGTAAGTTCAAATTAATAATATAAAATAAATTAAGATTTGATTTATCTTAAGATCTTTTGAACTTTTTCTTTGAAATAATTATTTAGTTCATATAACAAAAAACAATTGAAAGTCCCAACATAGGCACCAGTGTACACTTACCCCCAAAAAATGGGGTAATAGCACAAATGACTCATTCTTCAATATGTTTTGTTGGGATGACTCTTAACCTGTCCTCTCTTATTACAGATTAGCAATAAAATTTTAAATTGGTCAAAGTTTCATTGAGTTATGTATTTTTTCTTGTAAGCCTAAGACGTTAAAAGGAAGATAAGAGATTACACAGGTTAAATGAATAATAAAAATTAAATTCTTTATAAAGAGCTTTAAGAAACAACTCCAAGTAACTTTTTTTTTATTATTTCAAACAAATTGTACTAATAAATGTTAGGAAAAATATAACATTAATACTGTAAAATATGGTAGAATATAGTTTGCAGCTTTGCCCATTGTTCACAATTATTCTTACCCCAACATAAAACATTTAAGGGGTAAGTGCAGTCCTTAGCTTAATTCTCATTGATTCCAAAATGCAACTATAAATATTTAATCTATAAATTAACTCTATATAGTGGGCCGCCCATAGCTAAGTGGTTAAGACACAATCTTACCAATTTGATGTCTATTGGCGGTTCCGGTTCGAATCCGGCCTGGGACGTTGACTTTTTTCATTGAGTGGCGGTCCCACAAAATGAAGAACTTTGACCACCAACCATGGTTAGGCAGTATAGGATTCCAATGGGAGTCTTGGCCGAAAAAAAAACAAAAAAAAACTCACTGATAGCATAAAAAATATATCATAAATATAATAATGATAATTTATATTTATATAATAAATATAATAATTTTTATGCTATATAAATATAGCATAAAAAAATAGGAAAACAGAACCAACTTTGATTAATTCTGTTCAATTACTATGAACGGAATTCAGGCAACGAACAGAAAAGGCAGAGTCCAGTTAACTCTGCATAACTACATAACTATATAATAAACTATTAAGCTACAGCAGTGATATATCTACACTAAAGACCCACTGGGTCCAACCTCAAAGCCCCCTAGCGTATATTAATTAAAACAAATAAAATATGATGTGATAACATCAAGAAAGATAAAACAGCTAGATAAAATATTTTCTCGATAAAATATTTTTTTCTTTTTAGCTCTCGTTTCCAATCCGGTTTTCGCTCCCAACATTCCACACAATCCGCTTTATTGAAAATTTCCCAAGACTTCCAATCTGCTATAGACAACTATCAAATAACAATTTTAGTTCTTTTTGATTTTTCTAAGGCTTTTGACACAGTTAGCCATAAGATCCTCCTTAATAAACTTCAAAACCTTTCCATGTCAAATAGTGTTCTAAAGTGATTCCTCTCCTTCCTATCCCATCTTTCCCAAACAGTCGTCATTCCGAATAAACCTCTTTCCTCTCCTCTGCTTCTGTCACAAGGTGTTCCTAAGGGCTCCTCACTTTCACCAAACCTTTTCGCTATTTATATCAATGATCTTCCTGATACCATTCACCACGCACAGTACCACCTATACGCAGACGATCTCCAAATCTAT
>NW_027107582.1:603777-604813 GCF_000696795.3 Halyomorpha halys | reverse complement strand
ACATTATAAACAGTAAAGCCAATATACCAATGTAATTTCATTCTACAATCTGAAAAGTTGTAAACACTCGCCAGATAAAAATCTCACTATATGAACCATGTATTTATTCTTAGGGGACATATGTCCCAGAATAAAGTTATTTTTTCATTTCTTTTCATTTCATTTCATATCACTAGATGTCGGTAAAAATTAAAGTATTAAAAAAATAGATTTAGAAAAACTAAATCATGATTTGTTAAATAAAAATATTAAGAAAAGCATCTCCAGTAAATATAAGATTTTTCATTAACATTTGTTACTTTTCAAATATTAGATAAATAATGATTTTAACTAGTTCTTTATGTTCTTTAATATTTTGTTAACCCAAAGTAGTAAAGAAAATATTTTTAAAGGCTCTATCTATAATCTCCAAAATAGAAAACGTATGCTCATATCTAATGCCATTAAAATATAAATGATATAATTTAAGTAAAATTGTAGCAAATTCAATGAGTAAACTACACCATTCATTAATTTACAATTTGTTATTATAACAGTTAGTTATTCAGTTGATAAATCTGTTAATAGGGAGAAGAAACAACTGCCTTAGACCGTCAAAAGAGAAATTTATTCAAATAGTAAGTATGCAGTTTAAGAATAACCAGAAAAGAAATGTCTCAGTCTATCTTTGATTAAAATTATTCAAATATAGATCCAATTTTTGGTATTATCATAAATTTATTAAATACTTAAGTAAATTTATATTTTTTATAACTAATATAAATATTAAAACATGTTTATAATATTTTAAATGTATGTAGATACAATATTAATATTATAGTTTGACATTTATAATATCAAATTCAAAGGGCTAAGGATATAATTGTAGCAAATTCAATGAGTAAACTACACCATTCATTAATTTACAATTTGTTATTATAACAGTTAGTTATTCAGTTGATAACAATTATCGGGCCAAGCCACTTCAATATTCGTCAAAGAAGAAGACCAGTCCCTCGAATGCCTGCGCACGGAAGACGCCCAGAAGCCTGAACCT
>NW_027107582.1:599836-603727 GCF_000696795.3 Halyomorpha halys | reverse complement strand
ATATATATATATTGGTCTAGATAGTTCCCAATCTACAAATCTGCCTTAGTCTAGATAGATCCCAATCTATAAATCTGCCTTAGTCTAAATAGTTAAGTACATTTCATCTTCCTCAGGAACCCTTTTCTTGCATATTCAGACTACACATCTGGTCAGATTGTTTTCATAGATAAATACAATGGACTACATCAATATCATCAGATTACCTGAACGTTGAACTGCATAATTCCTGGTGTATATCCCTTATCCACAGTTTCCGATTATAGATAAGATTTTAAATTATAATGATTATGAGAGATAGTTGACCGTGGATGACAACCATCTTCTCCTCATTTAAATTATAATGGTATTTTCTTCCTCAAATCTTATCATCCTTGTTTACAGCACTAATTGATAAAGTTCCTAAAAGGATTTCATGAAGAATGATTACTTTGGTGAAGAGATGATGTTTCATTTGCTTTACTGGCACAAAACATCAATAAGCAGGAATAATACATCAATTAATTTCTGATAATTAAGATATATTATCAGAAGAAAACTGGATTACCAAGTTAGTAAACTCAACTTCTTCTTTTGCATCACCTTGTAATGCCTTATCTGGAGGAGCAATAATCAGTATCCATATTCCTGACTTGGCAGAGATTTTCACCTCTCCTCTTGCCAGTACAATCTCGAGGTCTTCTTCCATTAAGGACATAGTCCATGGTCTTTAGTGGATCTTGGTGATCTTCTATGCTGACAAACTACTTCAGTTAGTGAGCCCCAAGTACCTTCTTTATCGATAGGACTTTTACCTCATAATTCTTTCGTTAGGATTCCTAACTCCTAATTTTTCCCTAATTCTATCTTCTAGTTCTACCTATAATCCTTCTGAGGAACCTCATTTCTGCATCTGTCAGCCTACTCTCCCGTTTATCTGTAAATATCCAACTTTTTGCTTCATACAGGCATGTATACCGATTTAAAGATGTGAAGCTTTTCTATCTATTTTACTATATTAGTTAAGTAACTTGGTAAGTTAGAGTTGGAGTAACCTCAACTTATTTAATGAGTATTTTTCCATCATTAAAAAACCTATAAATTTTTCTCTGTAATAACCACATGCTTCCTCATCAAGGTAAATAATGATATTTGAATGCATCAGTTAAGAATAGTTACAATGTTAAAGAATAATTTATATTTTAGAGAAGCTCCAGGTTTTTTTTTTTTCTATAAATAAAACAAAAACCAATCAATGAAAAACTATCAACCCTTTACTTAGTAGTTGATTGCATCTCATTAAAATTAATTTTGATATGACTCTGAAACTTAACAGTATGATCCCGTTTATGGTGATTTTGATAAGGGACTCGAGAAAGGAATTTGTATTGACATTTCAAATGAAATAGTCCTTACTAATTAATGAAGATCACATCAAATTATTTTATTTTATACAGATCAGCAGCTGACCACTGAGGCATTGAGATGCAAGAAGGTATTAATCTAAATTTGAAAATGTGGCTTCAAATAAAAATATTCTATTTTAATTTTTAAGGTTAAAATAGTATTAATGATGGTAAAAAGTCTATATAATATTTTAGAAATGTATATTGTCCCTTGAAACAACGTTCTGATTATAAAGCCATACTAATTCACAAGACATGTTATTTAATAAAAATGAATCTATTTTTTATTTTGCCTGGTGACTGTTACCAGAATGATATTGTCTTTTCTTTTGAATATATGCATTTGGTGAAAAATTGTGCACCCTTTTTATTATAGCAAATTACACCCTAACCTATCGAATTTCAAACCTAGCTTTGAATGCAAAATTAGATTGGATTAGGTTAGAGTATATTGTGATATGTTTATCATGGACCACCTCAAAGAAAACACTGAATAGTGCGGAAAACATTAAACAAAAAATTAATAAAAACGGATTTATCACCTTGTGTATCCACTTCTGGTCACAAATTGTTTGCTTTTAACCAGCTCCTTAAATGGCCTCCATTACCAATATTTGCTATAGAACTATAGAGAATGTGAACGATTTGAGTCTTTAAGAGTTCCCTTTCATGTCAAAGTAACCACACTAGTATCTCTTCTCACCAGTATTTCTTATTTCTTGGAAATTAGTATGCTATTCCTACATTTAATAGTCATATTATTTGGGATAAAGGCTTAGCTTTTCTCTCCTCACTAGCATACATATTGTTTTAAAACCATTTTTACATTTATATTTCATTCAGTCTTACATTTTATCAACACATGATTAGTGGACAATAACATTATTACTAGTAATTTCAACTTATCAATAATCCCAGTGATTTATAACATGCTTTATACTTTTCCTTTACCTGCAGTAAGGGTGGAGGATATGGAAAAGGAGGATGCGGAGGAAGTAGTTGCGGAGGATGTAGTTCTTGCGGAGGAAATAATGGAGGCACATGGGCATCGTCCAGCTCTCAATCTTCAGCTAAAAGCGAGTCTGGGTAATATTGTTGGACATTTTGCTCAATTTAAATATAATCATAAGTTTGTAATTAACCATTTAAAAAAAAAGTTGGTATGAAAAACTTTTTAAATAAATATTTTATTTCTTATAACAAAAATAATTTAAATTATGTTAAGATGGGCTGACAATACTTCACTACTATTTTATTTTTATTTTACAAAGTTTCGACTACCAAGCCAACCCCGAGTACAATCTACGAAGATTCATAATTATCCTACTGAAGTACATGACAACAAAAATAACAATGAAATAAAGGCTAATAAAGGCTTAAATGAAATACACAAAAAATGAAATGAAAATAAAAATGAGCTTAACTGAGCTGTACAGCTTAACTAAAATACATGACAATAAAAATAAAAATGAGCTTAACTGAACTGTACAGCTTAACTGAAATACATGACAATAAAAATAAAAATGAGCTCAACTGAGCTACACAGCTTAACTGAAATACATGACAATAAAAATTAAAATGAGCTTAACTGAGCTATACAGCTTTACTGAAATACATGACAATACAAATAAAAATGAGCTTAACTGAGCTATACAGCTTAACTAAAATACGTGACAATAAAAATAAAAATCTTGTGTGTTGCACGCATCACACAACTTTGACTTACCATTTACGCCCACTCAGAATGAATATAAATTGATTTAAATCAAATAATAAATTAAATAATCTATTTTTGTAACTTGTTTTTAGGAGTTATGGAAGAAAATGATGAGCTGATTTCTTTAGCATCTTTTATCAAACTCGTTTAGATTAAATCATCAGAAAGAAAATTTTATCAAACCATCATAATATCATATTATGTCTTATTTTCAAAGAAATAAAGTTGTTTAATTTTTATTTAAGTGTGTTTTCATTTTTGGATGAAACCTAATCATTAACATACACCAATGTATTACATAAGTCTGAGTTGAATATATGTTTAATACAGCCTTTTATGTAAGTAATAGACTGTATTCAGATACATGAGAGGAACAATCTGTAATAATTTCTAGTAATAAAAAAGCGAGAGATCCTACAGTTAATAGTGTGGTCAATAGGTAACATGTAGAAAAACTCAAAACTTCAAAGTCAATCCTCTTCCCTAATGCATTTACAGATAAAATTGAACAATTTAATTCAAATGGGGAACAAATTGCAATTGGAAGAACCCTTAAACTCCATTACTCAAAATAACACGAAGTTTGCGCAAATCTGACCCTCGGCAAGATGGTGCCTTCATTTGTTTATACTGATGGCCTACTGCATTGTCCCCTCTCTAAAAAATAATATAAAGAGAATACCTGATACTTTTGAACTCGATCAATAAGGAAAGGAAACAGAGTACCTGAGGGAAGCGCTGTTTTACTATCTCTCAGAATACCTGATACTTTTCAACTCGATCAATAAG
>NW_027107582.1:585106-599221 GCF_000696795.3 Halyomorpha halys | reverse complement strand
TTTACTATCTCTCAGAATACCTGATACTTTTCAACTCGATCAATAAGGAAAGGAAACAGAGTACCTGAGGGAAGCGCTGTTTTACTATCTCTCAGGATCGGGTTGTGGCAGATAATTATTTATTCTGTTACTGTAGCCTAAAGTCAACCCTGCAAGTTTAGGGAGCCCTCTGTGACACACCTGGCCTCAAGTGGGTACCCTTAATTCAGGAAAAAAACTATTAGTTAGAGTGAACATGAACAAATCACCTCCTTTTATAACAGTTGCTCAAGAAACAGTACTTCCTTAAAAAGAACTGAACTCTTGACCATTCATGGGTTGTAATGGTACAGGTATCAATGAAGGAAGCAAAAATTTCAAAATTTTGGAATCATTGTCAGCTGGGTAGATCAGTGAGTAAGGCACTGTGCAACTAACTCAGAGGCCAAGATTCAAATCAAACTGTGCTAGATAATTACTTTTTCTGTAGATGTGGCTGTGAGGGTCTGGGAGCCCTTCTGGGGCATACCCATCCTCAAGTATATATCCTTAATTCAGGAAAAACCTGGTGGTTGAGCATAATCATGAACGACTCATCTCCATTGTTCAAGAAACAGTACTTTCTTAGAAAGTATTGAACTCCTGATCCTTAACGGGTTGTAATGGTATCATTGAAGGAAGTGAAAATGTTAACAATTAACGCAAATAAGTTGAAATAACTTATTTGTGTTATATTTTGACAGCACCCCCCAACTATCTTCTCCTCGTTATACATCATCCGCTTCAATCCAAGTCACTTGGTGGAAAGATTTCAAGCTAACAGCCCTGATGAAGGAAAGAAATTCAGTTATTTCAACTTATTTGTGTTATATTTTGACCGCACCCCCAAACAACCTCCCCCCCGTATAAATCATCTGCTTCAATCCAAGTCACTTGGTGGAAATATTTCAAGCTAACAGCCCTGATGAAGGCAAGAAATTCAGTTATTTCAACTTATTTGTGTTATATTTTGACCACACCCCCAACCATCTTCTCCATCCATAGTTAACTATCTCTCATGATTATGTTAACAATTAACAGTAAACGAAGCAGAGGTATCTGGTCATATAATAAAAATTCTATTCGAACTTATACCAAAAGAATTTTTTATAAAAATTCTGTTAATATAAGTTCTTGCCAAAACTTTCTTATAAAAGTAATAATAGAAGTCCTCCTAGAAAATTGTTAATAAATGTACTCACGTATCAAGTTACATACTTGTGCCACAGAGATTGAGCAGGATCTTCAGAGGGAAAACCTATGGAAATAGATGTATAATTAAAAAAAATTTTAAATCTTCTAATCAATATGAACCTAATTAGATGTAAGACAGACACACACACAAAATATGAATAAATAAAACTTTTACATATCATTTTTAATAAAATTACATAAAATTTCTATGGAAAACATTTATAGCATAGAACTTGTATATCAAATTTATAGCCAAAAGGTTCTTAACACTTTTAAAACAAAAGTCCATATTGATATTTAAAGTATGTAATGATTTGCTGGGTTGAGTGAACATGGTTCATACAACAACTCTTTAACAAATAAAATTAATTTTCTATTGATGAAGAGCATTGGTGACATAGGAATGTGATAAGCAATTGGACACAAGAGTTTTTGCATACTTTTTGTTTCTAATTTTTTTGTTTTCCTCTTTTATTCAATGAATGAATGAATGAAAATCAATATTTATTCTGAGATACTTGGTCCACTAAGAATAATAATTAGGAACAGTTTTATTGTTGTTGTCTGGCTACATTAACTTTTAAACATAATTAAATGGATCTATAACAATATTTAAATAAAATAAAATTTGAACAAAAATATTTATTTATCTATGCTTGCACGTCGATTTCGACTATTACAGCACTTACTAGACAAACGGTCTAAACTAAACACATTACAAAAGACTGATCTACAAGACTGTAATAAGGCCAATCTGGACATATGGAGTTGAGCTTTGGGGCTCCACTAAACCTTCGAATTCCTCCTGTATTCAATCCTTACAATCCAAAATCCTTCGTAAAATCCTCAATGCTCCTTACTTTGTCATAAATAAAATCATACATGAAGACATTAATGTTCCCTATGTAACCGATCTAGCCCGAACCAGATATCACTCCTTCCATTATAAACTCTCTAACCACTCAAAACCCCTAGTTTATAATCTTGCATCCTCTTCCATTCCTGACAATCCTTCGAGGTGCCTGAAAAGAAGATGGCCATGAGACCAGCTAATGTAAAATGTCATTAGAGTGCTACCAATAGGTAGTTTCTCTACATGCCTGTAACACTCCAATTTAACTTAGATCAGATTTACTAAATGTATTATATATAATGTACAGTTGTAAATAACAATAAATAAATCTTAAAAAAAAAAAAATCTATGCTTATATTTCCTATTATCCACAAGTTCACAGAAGATTGATAGTCAAGGAGATGGATATATAGTTGATGTTTGAATGAGGTTATTCTAGGAATTCCAAAATGAGATAGCTTGGACAGCAAAAGATTTTTAATAGGAGGCAGTTCTGTAGGTTGGGATATTGTGTTTGTTGAGGTTGATTAAGTCTTAGGCGGCACTCAAGCCTGATAACCACTTTACAGAAGGCCCTCGACAAGGTGTATTCAAGTAAGTTAGGTAGAAATGAACGGCCGTGCCAGGGGATGAGCCCTGGACACTGACGTAGGTAGAGGAGGTCTAGGTAAGAGAGAGTCTGAGGTAGAGTAACAGTTCAAGTTGCCGAGATGAAGCGGACGGACTAGAATTGTCAAGAGAGGAGCCAGCTTTCTAGTTGTCGAGATGAAGCGGATGGACCAGTGTAGCCGTTAAGGAAAGGTACCAGTTCTAGTTGCCGAGATGAAGCAGATGGACTAGAACTGGGGAGAGACAGGATCAGCTATACTAGTCGCTGAGAAGAAGCGGACAGACCAGCACAGTCGCCAAGGATCAGGAAACAATCTTAGTTGCTGTAATGAAGCAGACGGATTAAGATTGTTGGAGAGGAGAGGATTGAAGGAGATAGGCCATCATGTTACGTATGCGTACTGAAAGACACAACTCTTAGGAGAATACGATTGGCAATGAACCAATCGATCTCAAGCAGAGTGTACGCCACCAGTGCTATGATAAGACCTAGGTAAGGCTGTGGATCAAAGATCAAAGAGGGGATTTAGAGCCCCTTATTTACAAGCATAGTCCATGCGGCTGTGACCGAGAAGCGGTCGGTACATGTTTACTTGAGATAGTTTCGAGCATTGTTTTGGTATTGATTATTAATCATTCTATCGAAATTGTTAAGTGTTGTGTACAGAAATTATTAATATATAAAAAATAACAATATGTTTTCATGATTCGTGTTCACGTTGTTCTTCCCAATTCGATTGTATGTTGTGTTTCCTAATTGGGCTGCAACTTTGATAGCAGTTATGGTTGCCGCTAGTTGCAGCGATCGTCGCCTCAAGTTGAAGCGAACTTGGAACTAATCTTCCCCCACCTACTGTTCCTATCAAAGTCGGAATGTAGGCGTGTCTCCGGGGTGAAAAGATTGAAGTTCCGATGTGGGCGGTGAGTTGCTCCACGACTTGTTGATTTGTAATCTGCTAGGTGGTGTTGGTAGGCAGTAGTCCCAGTAAGGTCATAAGGAGAGAACATCTGCTCCGCCAGTTTGTGTGCCACGATGTGCAAGCAGGCTGGATGACTTCGATGTTCCGCTGAAGGTAAAGTCGAAGCATCGGAGGTGTCTGATGTCGCTGAGTGAGGTGGTCAGGTGAGATCCTATTTGGTTAGTAGAGTATCTCGCACCAGATGTAGTTATGTGAGGCCGGTCGGCGGGAGCTCTTGTCAATTTGGAGCGTCGCTGCGCCAGTTGTGGCCCATGAGCGGCAGACTGGCGGGATGTCTCGATGCACCTTTGGTGGTGGATGCTTGTACCAGGTTAGGAGGTCCACAAATAAGTATTGTTTTGTCTTCATCGGCGAGGATTTAAGGTCCAGTGAAGAAGTTCTTGAAGCATAGAACCTCATCTCGGATGACTTCGTTATGGGTAGACGCCAGCTGCACCTCCGAAGTCCGAGGGAGTTCTGCGCTGTCCTATGCGGACTCGTAGAGGAAAAATAGAGGCTTCGGTCTTCTTGAGAATAGGCTGGCCTGTGGATCCTTGACGAGAAGATGATACCGAAGCCAACTATTTAAAATTTCATAAAGCGTGGAGTCTTGAGCGTTGGGAGATCGTCTGGTCCTGATTTAGCACCTCTTGATTGGTGGTAGGCATGAGGCTTCTCTTTCGACTGCCTCATAGAAAACGTAGCTGCAAATGCATTAAAATAAGCACTTAATGACACTCTTCTTTCTAATTTTAGATATTAAATATTGAAACGAATCGATACCGTTCACTTATACTGTTCCACGTTTTAGTTAGTAAAGTTTGAGATACACTAATGTGCGACATAAATTTTGATTATCTATATCAGACAACAATTAAAATTACATTTCACGTGGAAAACTGGTGATTTTGAATTGGACATTAAGTGAGGGATTGAGGGAAAGAAACCATCGTTTTAATGATTCATATGAAGAAAATAAATATACCTAATAGAGCATACAAAAGAAAATTAAGCTGAGGACTAAACTTTCTTTAAAAGTAAGTTGTTCACAACTTTTTTTTTTTAAATTACAACTTTTAAATTTCCTTAAACTCCTCAAAATATCTTTGTAATTTTTCGTAGTTTTTTTCTGATTCATTTCTTCCTTATGGTATCTCGTTCTCTTAAGACGCAGAATCGATTTCGAAAAACTTTAGAGGCTTTCGAAGAGTCAGTCGACAGTCGTAAGAGACGGAGAGTTGCAATAACTAGAAGAATACAAACTGATATAAAGCGACCATTTGTAATAAAACATGTTTTGATAGAAAATGAATAATTCTGGATAATTTATATTCGATACTCCCGATCGAAATATTAAACAAATAAAACACAATGTTCCAGCTTTGTAGGCGTGCTATAACATAATTTCTTTCACTAACCTCCCAACATCAAACATCAACATTAATGAAGAGCACATTCGCCATTAAAATAATACGAAATGAGACATTATCCATGATTACGTCAAGTCTCTAAATATCTTCAGCCCGGATCTGAATGATATCGAAGAGAACTTAAAAATGGTAAATGAAAGATCACAGATAATTGTTAGTTGATGGAAACCAGTTTTTTTTTATTTCTTTTTGTAAATATCTTGATGCCTATGAAATTAGATGCTTAAGAAGCCTATATTTGCAATCTTTTCCTCCATGGCTAATCGGACGCCTCCGGTTCTCCAGGACAGCATTCCATTCGGCAACGATAGAAGTGGAGCACCACAGTTTTCTACTTCATCCATTTTAAATCCGGTAGAATCATTCCTCAAGTTTTTCATTTTATTATTTGCAAAATCCTATCAATGTTTGTATAGTATGTCTACCAATGACAAAGTGATTATTTGATATAGTACACGAGGTATAGCTTTTGGGTGGAACTAATTCCTACAAAGACGGGGTTTAAATTTTCTTGTATATTGTTGGTGTGTTTTTCACATAATAAATAAAAGCCTAGAAAAATTTAAGCGTACGAAATACTTTTTTCAAGCCACCATCTTGAATTTATTTTTCAAAAATCATTTTAACAAATATATATGTATATATAGTTGACCGTAAAAATTTAAATTTAAAAAGATGGTCAGGGTTGCGGTCGAAAATGGAACAAATAGTTTATAACTATTTTAATGTCCGACGTTTCGCCCCACTTTGCAGGGCTTCATCAGGGCTGTTCAAAGCGAAAAGTTGAACAGAAAGGTTCTAGTTATAAACTATTTGTTCCATTTTCGACCGCAACCCTGACCATCTTCTTATATTTTCATTTTAACAAATGTTGTGTGGTATAAGTTTATCGATAACTTCATACTGAAAAAGATAACGCTCTAGGTTTTTAAAAAATAACAAAATGGTGGCCAAAAAGTCTAAAATCTTGACCAATTTTCCAGACAGCAATCAATACCTTTAAAACTATCTACTATACGAAAAAAAAAAATCAATAAAACTTTGTTTTAAAGAAGTAAAATAGCTTAAAACTGTTAATATCCTATAGTTTCAAAGTGTGCTATATCGGATATCGATTTGAATGTATGTAAAGCAATAATGTGATTACCTACTGATAGAGACGCATACACAGATATTGAGAGAGCTCTCTTTTGTTTATGTATTTTTGGTGTAATACTTTTTCATATGGGAAATCAAGAGGTTTTTATAGTGCATGAATATGGGACAGTGGTCCCGAAACGTTGTACAATATCATGAATAAATAATAAATAATTCATTCAAAAATGGAAGTGATTAACCACAAAAAATTTTAAAAGGAGGAAATTAATGTGTTGGAAGTTTAGACCGTTTGTCTAGTAAGTGCTGTAATAGTCGAAATCGACTTGCAGTTTCCTGTCTTTTCAGTCTGGTGTAAGGATTCCAGGTTAATCGTTTGTCCAAATGTAGTCCAAGGTAGCGGATCTGTTCGACAGGGGTAAGAGTTACATCATTAAATGAAACTGTAGGGCAGTTAGTAGGTTCACGACGAAGGGTAAAGGTGATTTGATGGGATTTGTTGGAATTTATCTTAATCCTCGATTACGACACCAATCTTCGAGAGCTGCGATATGGGATTGGAGATTTTGGGATACAATTGATGGGTTATTATACCCCTTTAAGTGTACAAAGATAATTGTGCACATTTTCCAGTGTTCACAACTGGAAAGACTTTCGTATCTTATTTCAACGAAACATCTCGACCACTGGGTGGGTGGAGGGGAGGGGTAAAGGTGTCTGCTGAATACAAAAATTAAGAATATCGTAATATGACGTTTTACGTGGTAAATTCTACTGGATCTCCATTGTTGGGGAGTAAATTCCACTCGTTTGAGCATCTTGGATTCAAAATAGTTGATCCTAGCAATCATAGGACAGCTCAGCCATTGTCTTTCAATTGTGATTTGTCAACAGTACAGTTGCAGGAAACAGTGCAGATATTCCCCGAAGTTATCACTGATCGGTTAGGCAAGTTCAATGAAGGAAAAGTCAAATTGGATTTGACACCTAATGGGAAACTTAAATTAATGAAAGCAAGACCCGTGCCATTCGCCATGCAAGCTGGTGGTAATGCGGAGATCGGCCGTTTGGCCCTGATGACGGAATTCTTGAACCAATCAACAACAGCCCATGGGGATCACCAATCGTCCCGGAGTTAAAGAAAGATGCATCTATTCGTATTTGTGTGGATTACAAACTGACAGTGAACCCACATCTCATCGATCAACAACCATCCACTTCCACTAGGAAAGGATCTTTTTCAGCTAGTACTGGGTAGTCCAGTTTTTGCTCAAGTCAACCTTTTACATACTTACCAGCAATATGAGGTTGACGAAGGATCACTTGACATCCTCACAATATCGACGCGCAAAGGATTGTTTCGTTACACTCGTTTGCCTTTTGGTATTGTTTCGGTTCCAAGCAAATTTCAGAAAGCTAGGGATGTTTTGCTCTCAGGGATGGAAGGTACATCAGTCATGATTGACGACGTGTAAACTATACTACGTGAAACTACACTAAGATACCATTTTTCGAAAACCATTATTATTTTTAATAAAAGCAATAAGAACTTTGTGTATTTATTTTGACAAATTCCATGGAAACTACAACTCTTAGATAGATGATAATCATGAAACTACTTTATGGTACCTTAGCCTAGTTTCAATTTAAGTGTTAATAAAAATCAATACATCTAATAGGTTCAGAAAAACAGTTTTTCTAAAATCAATTTTTTTTTTTCAAATACAAAAATCAACATAGAAACTGCTACTTCTACGAAAACTACTTTACGGAACATTTACCTTACATTTACCTAGCTCAAAATGGAATGCTAATAGACTTTTGTACATCTAACAGTTCCTGTAATACAGTTCATCAAAATCATATATATTTTCAAATAGCATTAAGTCAACATTTTGACAATATATTTCACTATGATCATCTTCATAGAAGTAGACATTCCATTGATATTTCCTAACATAAATTTACAAAATGTTCATTTGTCGATTTTTGAAAAACAAACTGAGGTTTTTGAAAAAAAATGTACCTTAAATTGAACGTAACAGCATTAATAAGGAGCTCACATTTTAGTAAATTTGTAATAGTCATTAAAAAAGATTTCATTAATATGCACTATGAGGTAGATATTAACCAAATACAATTTGGTTATTTGTTCTTCTTTTTTAAAACCTACAACATAATATGTTTCTAGAAATTTTCTGTAAATTGATGCAACACAAGATTTTATTAATCATTTTTGATAAATAAATTCAAGATGGCTGCTAAAAGAATACATTCCTGCACAGTTAGATTTTTCTAAACTTTTAGTATGTCAAGAAGATACGAAAAAAAAAAAATCAAATCTCGTCCATTTGCGGGAACTAGTTTCCTTCTACTGTGTTATAAAACTAGAACAAAAAAATTCGAGCGTAAAATAATTTATGCTGGAATTAAGTCAGATAATTTATTCCTAATTTTTTTTTTTTTTTAATATTTATTTATTGGTATTTACCACTGTACATTATAATACATTTAGTAAATCAGATCTAAGTTATATTGGAGTGTTACAGGCGTGTAGAGAAACTACCCATTGGTAGCACTCTAATGACGTATTACATTAGCTCGTCTCGTGGCCATCTTCTTTTCAGGCGCCTCGAAGGATTGTCAGGAATGGAAGAGGATGCAAGATTAGAAAACTAGGGGGTTTGAGTGGTAATACGAGAGGAATTCAAAGGTTTAGTGGAGCCCCAAAGCTCAACTCCATATGTCCAGATTGACCTTATTCCTAATTTGATACTGATACAATGAGTACAGATGTCGTTGTTTACTTTGAGTAATTCTTTATTTAATAATGTTTATCAACTTTACATTCCGTTTTACAAATTCCACCGAAAATATGGGAGGAAAAAGTGTGATGGCGGCAGTCAGGGAACTTTGTGTGGTGGAAAGTTAAAATATGCTACATCGTAACATGGCAGTGCTTTCATTCAGAGGTTTCAATTCGATAAAGAATAAAAGGCCTTAAACTGGACCGACGTGAGGTTACCTTGCAGAGATGGATTACGCTCAATTACTCCCAGTCTAATAGTCAAAAGTAATCAGAGTCAGAAAGTGAAGTAGTCAGTCTAAACCTAACATCCTAGTCCCTTAGCTTACTTAATCCCTATCCAACTATGGCTGAAGTTGGACAGGGATTAATCCCTACAATTCTACCCCAAGGTTGAAATGGCAGTGACCCAGAGACCTATTGTAAATAATTAGATTGGAATTCTGAGCGTATACGACCTCGTTCAGCCTCCTCTGGCTTTCCGTACTAATAACGTGGTTGTGAAAGAACCCCGGCTATCTTCTGTAGTTCTGCTTTTCCATTATAAGTGAAGGTAGGTGCCTGATTCGTGGTTCCACAGGCTGAACGTAAATATTGTTCATAGGTACGAATGTGTTTAAGATTTTTAAATTATAAGATATATACCCCAATAACGCCTGTTGAACAGATTCACTACTTAGGACTCCATCTTGAAAAGAGACTAACTTGGAATCCCCATACTAGACTGAAACGACAAGAGATGCTCTTAGATTTCGATTACTACAACACTTACTTAACAAACGCTCTAAACTTCCCAATTACTACTCTTTCTCTTTCTTGGACACTATGATGACCAAATCCATACAATTAAAAATCCTTGATGCTCCTCATTACGTCATAAATAAACTTATCCATAAGGACTCTGACATCCCATATGTTGCAGATTTGGGCCGAAATAGATATACGTCCTTTCAATCCAAAATCCTTCCCCATCCAAACCTATTAGTTCTTAATCTCTCATCCTTAACAATCCCTGATAATCCTCCGAGGTGTCTGAAAAGAAGATGGCTTAGGGATCTTCTAATTTAAATCAATGATTGAAGTACTATCATTGAGTGGTTCCTTCTCTAGATCAGCGCGTGTACTAATGAAACATTTAAAATTTACTTGTATTTATTTTTTTTTTTTTGTGCAGGTGTTAATTTCAATAAATAAATAAAAAATATTTGTTATATTTATTATATGGTTATTATTTAAGATATATTTGGTCTAAATGTTGACTTCTATCTTCTATCTCTATAAACAGTGTTCTTATGTGAGACAGAATTTCATACTATCCAATAAAAACACTTAGAAATATAGACAAATATAGACAAATGGTATATGGTAAAGTTCTGTATACAGTACATTAGTTAGTATACTGCGTAAATTCATTTAATTTCAATGCTGATGAGGATTCCCCTTCATTTTGGATTAAAATAATTCTGTAATTTAAACTATTTCTAGACACAATTGACAGAGGAAAAACCAATGATGAAGGACCTACCTACGCAACAATGACGATTCTCAATAACAGGTCCATTTTCCATCTTGTTATCCGAATTAAAATAATTTACAATTACAATACGAGGAAAACAATTGCTTCTTTTTTCTGTTTCCTTTTGATTGAAATTTTCCTAACAATTGCCCATTTACTTCTACGTGCTTGAAGAATATATTTTATGATTAGAGACATCTACATAAGAAAATAATTAAGTTAAGTTTAAAGTTTAAAGTAATTAAGTTACTATAACCAGAGCTTTATTCTACATTAACAAGATAATCAATTAAACTTCCTTTTTATTGACTTTTTTTTTTAACCATTTGTCGAAATGTTTTCAAACCGAATATATACATATATATATATAATCTTTTTTTTTCAGCCAAGACTCCTATTGGAGTCCTATACAGCCTAATTATGGTTGGGGGTCACAGTTTTTCATTTTGTGGGAATGCCACTCCATGATAAAAATAAACGCCTCAGGCCAGATTCGAACCGGCACCGCCAATAGATATCAAATGTTAGAAACAGTCTTACCAACTGAGCTACGGGCGGCGCTATATATAATAATGATCATATTCTTTATTTATTCTGGGATTGATCCCTTTATATTAATATAACAGGCGCCAAAATTAGGCTTTAGAGCCTTATAGTAAAATACAAAATAAAAATGAAATTATAAACCATCATAAAATATAATGGCAATAATGAATTTTAAAATATAAAAATGAACAACAATAATTAACAGAATATATAAAAGTAAAATAAAACATAAGGTTGCTAACTTCTGATAATAAATTTTAAAAAATCAAATAAATTTAAACTAAAAATAATAAATTAATAGGTACAATTTCAGCTAATGTACATATTTACAAGTATAAACAAAAATCTTCAACATCAAATACAAGAATATATAGAAAATATATAATTTTTTTTATTATTGTCAAAAAAATAATAAAAAATCCTTTTACTAATTATAATTTTAAGGAATAATCCAATAAATGAAATAAAAGGAGTAGTGTTCATTATATGAGTCTTATGTTGGGTCGATCGTTGACCATGAAGAATTCCATGTAGCATGGACTTTGCAGCGATTGTAGCAGAGATAACTTTCTAGCAATAGTTTCAGACGTATTTCATATGGATCAAAAGTTATTAATTATTCGTGTTCTTTTAATTCCCTATTTAAATAATTAGTGTTGTAGTTTTTTACGTTGGTAGATAAGCCGTACTTCAGTACGATGTGAACTCAGCGAGCTATTGATAAATTAGCAAAAAGTAAGTCATATTATTCTTTCATGATACATTTTCCTGGCCCAAAAAAAACGGTAAAGTGAAATATTGAAATCAAATTATCGGTCATACTATGCAGCTTTATGGCAGCAATTTTTTTCATATTTACTAACAAAGAGTACAACAACTTATACACTGAAGTTGATAAAAAAAATTAAATTGCATTTTAAGTTAGTAAAAGTCTATCTTGAAAAAGTGTCGGAAAATCAAATTTTTCAGGTAACGCATGGACAGAATGCTGCTATCAAACGTTGGGTCTGGAAATTTATTTTCTTCATGAGCCAATCTCTCGAAAACTGAATAAGTGATTTAAAAAATAACAATTATAGTTTTGAACATATATATTACTTATCCACCCATACCTCGCTGGAATGCACCTGATACTGAAACACAGTGTATAAAGATAGTATGGATTTCCACCCCTTCTTCCCTCTTAGACTACTCCTATGACAAGTCGATCGCGAAGATAAAAAGTAGATCTTATAGGCAGAAATGTTTGCCACCCCTGCTATATGTACATAGATGTTTGCCCCCCCTGCTATATCTACATAGATGTTTGCCACCCCTGCTATATCTACATAGATGTTTACCACCCCTGCTATATCTACATAGATGTTTGCCACCCCTGCTATATCTACATAGATTTTTGCCACCCCTGCTATATCTACATACACGTTTTTAGACTTTACGTAAATATTAAAACATCAATTAACATTTATGTTAAATATTATCTCTTTTTCCATCCATTCTCATATAATTTGAACATTTTAACTGTTATTATTTCGTAATTGGATGGACAGAAGGTGGTCAGAGATACGGGATCTGAAGGTTGGAAGGGTAGAACTAGGAATGAAGGAGGAAATATATACTGTTGTTGTATAAATTGCACCGAAAGGGGTAGCCGGTAGATAGTGATATTTTTAAATCTTACTTCTAATTTAATTCTACAAGAAAAATGCATTAAATAGTAATTCCAGCGGCTAACATAATGATCGCCGTTAGCGCAGCTCAGATCCGAGGCAAAATAATATCCACACCAAATATTTCGTGATTAATTTTTACAATACCATTAACATAGACCATTTCCATAGAAACCGAACGAAAACGCATTAATTGTTTTTGGACTAGTCCATTTTAATGTTTGCCAAAGAACACCTCTTCCTGAAAGGCCACCGGATAGAAGACGCACAGAAGAAGAAATTTCGAAATTAATAATACTTCACTAACTGTCAATAATGAAATCCAAGGAAAATAACTTTATTTTAGAACAAACAGTAACTACACCGTTGAGACTTTATGCACTGTCATCTTGTTAAATACAAAAGGGCACTTGTCAATTATCTGTTAGTAATTGTTCTTGACAAAAACAGACAGACTATTATTACTAGCAAGGACATGAGGTAGTACCATAATTAATTAGGTGAAGGGATAATTGGATATTAAATAAATCTAAAAATTATGATACAGCCGTACAGTATCATTTAATAATGTTGCTCTTACCCCTATCTAACAGATCTGCTACCTTGGATTCCATCTGGGCAAACGATTAACTTGGAATCCTCACACAAGACTGAAAAGACAGGAAACTGCACGTCGATTTTGACTATTACAGCACTTACTAGACAAACGGTCTAAACTTCCAATCCATAACAAAAGGCTGATCTACATGACTATAATAAGGCATATTGTCTATTGTGACTAAATGTCATTAGAGTGCAACCAATGGGTAGTTTCATTACATGCCTGTATCCAACCATTATGATGTATTTTTATGTAAACACAGTTGTAAATGCCAGTCAATAAATTTAAAAATGTCTTCTACAAAAAAGCGTATTTTGATTATGTATGGAGAACGTTAACAATGAACAATAGTTGTGTTCATACAAATTCGATTGAAGATCCATCGTTATTTATTTGGGTATTTTTTCAACTGGACTTTATCTTTTATAAACAAGCCTGTTTTTTCTAAAAATATTTGTATAGAAATTTATAACAGTATATTATATAATACATTCAGTTAATTTGATCTTAGTTAAAATGGAGTGTTACAGGCGTGTAGATAAACTACCCATTGGTAGCACTCCAATGACATTTTACAATAGTAGGTCTCGTGGCCACCTTCTTTTCAGACGCCTCGGAGGATTGTCAGGAATGGAAGAGGATGCAACGTTTGAGGTTTGAGTGGTTAGGGAGTTTATAATGGAAGGAGTGATATCTGGTTCGGGCTAGATGGTTACATAGAGAATATTAAGGTCTTTATGTATGATTTTATTGGTGACAAAGTAAGGAGCATTGAGGATTTTACGAAGGATTTTGAATTGTAAGGATTGGATACGAGA
>NW_027107582.1:582373-582777 GCF_000696795.3 Halyomorpha halys | reverse complement strand
TTGGTCTAAATGTTGACTTCTATCTCTATAAACAGTGTCTGAAAAGATGATGGCCACGGGACCTTTTAATTTAAATTAATACTAGAAGTACCAACAATGGGTGGTTCCTTTCCAAGATTTTCAAGTGTAAATGAAACATTCCACATATTTACTTATTGAATTTATTATTTTGTACAGTTGTAAATAACATTAAATAAATAAATACATTATTTTTTCTGGCACCTTCCTGGTTATTTCTGAAATACCAACTCATTCTAACCACAACGTGTCCCGCTTTCCTTCCTTGGGAATAGAAATAGGACCTGCACCGCTGCAGACTCGAGGTTGCTAAAGTGACGCCTCAACTAACTCAGCTACATTATCCTCTCACAAAGTTGTTAACTTATCACTTTTTACCTAACTGC
>NW_027107582.1:578859-581662 GCF_000696795.3 Halyomorpha halys | reverse complement strand
ACCATATATCTTTTTGAATTTCTCTCTGGGAGTGGGGAAGCTCTGTGGCTTATTATTAAGGCACTGTTACAATCATCCGAACCGGGATCGTATAGAATATAATAAACAACTATTTCACAGGCTAAAACAAGTACTTAAGAATACAAAACGACAGAATGAGATTATGCATTCAATAAATAGAAGAATGCTTAAAGGGATCATGGATATAGGGAGTTCTGTTGGCTCTAAGGACTTAAAAAAGAAAATCAAAAAGGAACAATCGCCTTCAGAAAGTAGAATAAGGACACTTCAACTGGCCAAACTAACAAGAGACATAAGAGCTCCTGGCAAAACCCGAAGACAAATCTTAATAAAACAATTTCCATTCATGAATAAATAATAAACTAGTAACACGATAAATATAGAAGAGATGACAAACAAAACGTGGGCAGGAAGCATCATGGACCCTTCCAATATCAATTCAACTTGAAAAATAATATAGAAACTGATAGCAGTCGACACATTCGTTATATTCTATGGAGGGTGAAGAATAAAAACTGTTAGCGCTAATTTAAAACTTTCGATTCCAAACCGTAAATACCAAAATCAATAATAAATAAAAGTAAAATCCGTAAAACTAAACCGTAGCTCCAAAACACTAACATAGACCAGCCTCCGAGCAGTGTGGATTGTGACAGGCTGTAATGTTTTGACTATTTTATTTATACATATATTATTAAAACAATGAATTTATAAAACCACATCTATTCACGATAACTTACATAACGAACGAACTTATTTAATTTAGAAACGATTCAAGAAGTTTTGAAGTAACTACAAATTTATTATTTTTTCCAATCCAAAATCTTACGTAAAATCCTTGATGCGCCTTATTACGTTACAAATAAACTCATCCACAAAGACCTTAACATCCCATTCGTTGCAGATTTGGCCCAAAACAGATATGCGTCTTTTCATTCGAAAATCCCTACCCATCCTAATCCATCAGTTCTTAATCTCTCATCCTTAACAATCCCTGATGCTAGAAGTACCATCAATGGGTGGTTCCTTCCCAAAATTTTCAAGTGTAAATGGAAATTTCCACATATTTACTTATTGTATTTATTATTTTATACAGTTGTAAATTACATTAAATAAATTATTCTTTCTAGCCCCTGCCTGGTTATTTCTGAAATACCAATTAGTAGAGTTCACTCATTCTAACCACAAAGGAGGTGTCCCGCTTTCCTTCCGGGAATAGAAATAGGATCTGCACCACTGCAGACTCGAGGTTGCTAAAGTGACACCTCAACTCACTCAGCTACATTATCCTCTCACAAAGTTGTTAACTTATCACTTTTTACCTAACTGCCCATATTTTTCCTCACCCCCTCCCCGGAAATTCGTACCAGAGTGTGTATAATGAGTGACTGCAGTGATTTATCCCATCACGTACAATGACACCTTCGCCCTGGAACACCGTAAAATTAGGACGGGATTCCCTGAACTGTCCTTGGTCGTGCAGTGGGGAGGCGGGCTATAAAGCTGCTCCTGGCTACAGCTGGCGGGAATCAAGGCCGAGATGGAGTTGGGGATGCTAGGGGCGAGCCTCATCTGTCTGCTAGCGGTCATCGTAAGTGGAGCAGGTAAGTGTAAACATAACAAGGGGAAAAGTCATTCATTAAATCGTTAAAAGAAGAATATAAATAAAATCTTTAGGCTCAAACTTTATCTATTATATAATTGATTATTTATTGGTTTAATCAGAGGCGTAAATGTATAGTGACCAAGTGGGCAAATGCGACAGGCCTCGGCGTAAGGTAGGCTTAGAATTGTAGATTTTGTTTTCATGAATACATACCTAATTTAAATTAAATTTGTCATATTCTTCTCAATTTCAAATTATTGAATTAAAAATAATAATTAAATTATATTAAATTCTCCCTTTCTTTTTGACATAAATATATCTCTATTAAATGGTGGCATTGCGTAGCCCTCTGATCTATCACTGCATTAGCTTAGACTGTGACTGACCACACTGTAAAGGTCAGAGCCTACATCTACAAATTTGATTTTGGACCAATATTTTAATAAACGTTTACAAATTTTCTTCCTTCTTCCTGCATTGATAAGTTTCATTTATATAAAGTTATGAAAAATGTCCAGGGCAGGATTTAAAGTTTGGGCGTCCATAGGCAAATACCTTCGGAAAGAGGTGGAGGGAGAAGGGATCGGTCTTGTACACCATAATCTTAATAATGAAAATTTCACTTTATCGCATAATAATATCACTTATTAAGTGAACTTGTGAATCAAACTTTTGTAAATTGGGCGAGTTAAATAAATTAAATAGTATTTACATTATAAATTCAAATACATAGAGTATTGGAAATAAGCTTAATCTCTTTGATAGCTATCAACACTTAAATACATAGTTAGATTAAACATTATTGGCTCATTGAAATAAAATTATATAGTTTTCTTCCAAAATGAATAGTAGTCAGTTTGAAAATTTATTTAAATAAATCAATAATGTAACAATACTAAAATGAGATAAAACTATTAGAATAAATTAAGAAACACTTAAAAAATTCATTCTCCATTTAGTAGACCTATTAACAGACTCTCAACCATATTATATGTAACACCGTTTGAAGTTGGTAAAACAAGGAAATCTTTCTCCATTTAACACGCTTTAACATGTTAAACTAAAGATCGTGAATATCCCTTATGTTTACCAAAAGCTATTCACTGAATGCTAAATTGTTATTGAATCAATATTGATAATACTAAGAATACTTTTATATTATTACTAGTCATCCTG
>NW_027107582.1:572210-573012 GCF_000696795.3 Halyomorpha halys | reverse complement strand
CTAAATTATAAATGAAATTTTTTTTTATATCTGTGATACTTACTGTCTAGCAAATAAAAATTTTAGCTGCTTCAAATTTCAAAAAATATTTTTGAAATATTTCATATTTTCAATGTTCTGTTAATTCTAAAATGTTTCTATCTTGTTTTTCTTATTTAGCCCTGACGAAGCCCTGCAAAGTGGGGTGAAACGTTGGTTAATAATAAACAGTTTTTGTTACTATTTTGAAACCTTTATTGACCCCCACCCGGACTATCTTCCTCCAATCTAATAATTTAATAACTATGTCGATAATGACAACAGTTAACAGATTTAACGGAAAGACCTCATCAATCTCTAAGGCGTTGTTCGTCACCCTCCATCAAGTTCTTATTATATTATAAGAGTTGAATATTAAATTTTTTTAAATCTTTGACATTCCAACGATATATAATACATCTCTAGTACTACTATTATTTCCGGAAATGTTTCTTCAACCAGAAAAACCAGGGGGTATACTCCCCCTGTATTTCTCAAATCCTTTCGTAGTTTATATTTGTCCGTTATTTTAATACTACTGGTACCGGTACTGGTATTTGGTGGGGGGAACAAGTCCGGGAAGTGGCCTAGTGGTCCTTTTTGTCAACCCCTGGCGGCTAGCTAGGTTGCCTCCGCGTACTAACCAAGGTGGGAGTGTCAAGATTCATTCTTCGGGACCGCCGAAAAAAGAATGTTTAACTGCCCTAGGTGGGAATCGAACCCACGTTAATTATTTCATAAAAAAAATAAAAATTAAATGTACTCAACATTTTTGAAATATCCG
>NW_027107582.1:571246-572160 GCF_000696795.3 Halyomorpha halys | reverse complement strand
GGGTCAGTTGCAATTTTTTTGGTTCGATGTAATGCTGGATCAACGGCAGCAAATTCAGGCCAACTAGCATTTAGTTGGCAAGTAGTACTAGTAGTTCAAAACTATGTACTTCAAACAACAATGAATACACCATAAACCTTTTTTTAAATATTTATTTATTGCTAGTTACAACTGTACATTATAATACATTTAGTATATCTGATCTAAGTTAAATTGGAGTGTTACAGGCGCATAGAGAAACTACCCATTGGTAGCACTCTAATGACATTTTACATTAGCTCGTCTCGTGGCCATCTTCTTTTCAGACGCCTCGGAGGATTGTCAGGAATGGAAGAGGATGCAACGTTAGAAACTAGGAGGTTTGAGTGGTTAGGGAGTTTATAATGGAAGGAGTGATATCTGGTTCGGGCTAGATTGGTTACATAGAGAACATTAAGGTCTTTATATATGATTTTATTGGTGACAAAGTAAGGAGCATTGAGGATTTTACGAAGGATTTTGAATTGTAAGGATTGGATACGAGAGCCTGTTATCTAAGTCTCCAATTTATCCAGGTGCTTCTATTTTTCCTCTCGACCAGAGATACCTAAGTCGCACATCTATCATGCGGCAAAGCCTTACCGAATAGTAATGAGTCCTTAGAATGCAGAAGCATCAATAACGTATTTGTGGCAATTTAGTTGGCAGGTTCTTTAGTTCTTGCTGTCGGTACAATAAAAGGACCCAGATTATATAGGTTCAGGGTTTGTACCTGTTTAAAAAGTGGTAGTAGATATAGTGGTAAAGATCTGCTTAACAATTTAATTCTGGATGATGTCGATGCATTGAACCTATAATACAGAGCTATTACCAGTGATGCGGCGAGAGAGATGCGCTGGGATCTATTGAGCTCTGCTCTACCCCTCACACGTGGG
>NW_027107582.1:563110-567117 GCF_000696795.3 Halyomorpha halys | reverse complement strand
AATATAAAACATTTCAAAAGAATAGTTAAGTTTATAAAGTATATACAAAAAAAAAAATCTAAAAATAATAAAATATTAATAATAACAATATGAGGAAATATACATTTTGGTAGACTGGAGACAAGTTGTTAATAAATATAACCAGGTGTGATATAAGTTCTCAATATAGATCTAGACACATAAATTGTAGGAGACTGCTCATTAAAACTAGTATTAATATTTTATTATTTTTATATACTTTATAAACTTCAAAATAGTTTTAAAATAGTTCATATTTTCAATGTTCTGTTAATTCTAAAAATGAATTAAGTCCTGAAGCCCACCTGCAAAGTGGGGCGAAACGTTGGTTAATAATAAACAGTTTTTGTTACTATTTTGAAACCTTTGTTCACCGCCACCCGGACTATCTCCTCCAATCTAATAATTTAATAACTATATCGATAATGACAACAGTTAACAGATTGAACGGAAGGACCTAAGCATGTTCTCCATCAATCAATCTCTAAGGCGTCGTTCATCACCCTACATTAAGTTCTTCGACTTTCTGAGTTGAATATTATATTTTTTTAAATCTTTGACATTCCAACGGCGTATAATACATCTCTAGTACTACTATTATTTCGGGAAATGTTTCTTGAACCAGAAAACGTATACTCTCCTTTTATTTATCAAATCCTTTCATAGTTTATATTTGTCCGTTATTTTAAAACTACTAGTACTGGTACTGGTATTTGGTGGGGGGTACAAGTCCGGCAAGTGGGCCTAGTGGTTCTTATTGCCAACCCCTGGCGACTACCTGAGTTGCCACCGCGTACTAACCAAGGTGGGAGTGTCAAGATTCATTCTTCGGGACCGCCGAAAAAAGAATGTTTAACTGCCCCAGGTGGGAATCGAACCCACGTTAATTATTTCATAAAAAAAAAAAATTAAAGGTACTTAACATTTTTGAAATATCCGTCATTTATTCCCTGTCAGATTATTTCAATGAGGAAAATGCCAAGCTGATGTTAAAAGACTATTTAATTCTACTCTGACATGCCGAGTTTAATCAAAATCGTTAGAGCCATTTTGGAAAATGAGAAAAATCGGTTCTATAAAATGGCAATTCTGGACAGTCGGTTTTATCGCTAAGGTTGCTGTCACGCCATAAACTATAAACCCACCATAAATATGTAATTTTAACTAAGCTGTTCACAGACCATTTAGCGAAACTTTGTTCCTAGGACTGAGGAAACCTCAAAAATATGTATATTCCGTCGATAACTCGATTGGAAACTTTGTACGATCGTAATACCTTCTCTTACCACATATTCCATATATAGATAGGATAAAGTAAGATAGCTTATAATTCATTACTGGATTGACTTGGCTTCCCCTTCCTGGTCATTTCTGACATGGGGCGAGGGAGTTATCAAGAGGTAACCAAACTATTCTAACCATAGTAAGGAGTCAAGTTTTCATTTCGTGGGGCCGCAAGAGAAGGGAAAAAAGTGGACTCCCCAGGCCGGAATCGAACCGCCATGACTGGTTCATACTGGCTATACTCCCTGAGCTACAAACGGCCCAGATTCCATTGACTTAAAAATGTCAATATATTACTACAACTGCTTGTAACTGACTAAATTTTACTGAGAATGTAGTGAGTCATTATTCCCTTTCCTTTCTCCGAAGAGTTGAACATCTTAAAACTCTAGTTTTTACTAACTCTTGCAGTCTCTTTTTTTGAGCATTGTTTATCCTTTTGAATAGTACAATTTATTTCCTAATTACAATTAATTTTCACTTCATCAAAATGTTTCAGGAAAATTATTATTGGGAAAACGTGAGTTTCTATATAAATTCACTTAAAAAAATATTATTCCAGTTATCTAAGTTTCAAAAAGGGTGTTTACAGAAAAAAAAAATTAAAAAAGTATTTTCCTCTACAATTTTGTATGTTTTTGGGGTGCTTAATCCGAATTTTGGGTTTTCTAATTCGCCAGTTGAAGCTGTGAGTCAACCCTGCAGATTCAGGAACGCTCCAGGGTCCACCCAGCATGAATAAGGTAAATGTGGTCGAGTGTCATTTTGACCAAATCCCCTCCTTGCACAACCGTTCGTCTAGTAACAACTGTTAGAACTGCACTCCCGACCCTTCATAGGCTGAAACTGTATAGATTTTTTTTTTTAATAGATGTATAAATAGTAAAATATTTAATTGTTTGTGCGTAAGTTTTAAATTATTTATTAAGATGTTATTAGCTGAATCCTAATTTCAGGTCTGGCACATGGTCAGCAGTTGGCTTCACAATGAAATTAGAAAACAAAAATTTTAGAATTTTTTCAGTATTTTTTTAAACCCAAAAACATAGAGAATCATTGAAAAAATAAATAACTCCATGACTTTTTCTCCATAAATCCCTTAGTGGACTGGACTACATTGACAACAAAGCCGGGTCAACGGACCACTAGTGAACCCAAACCGCAACCACCAATTAGAAGAGGTAGCAATTATGCAAATGATTAATAGTCCACTATAATACAATCCCATTGATGGCATCTTCATCGGGCGGGAGTTCGCTAAGATCTTAACCTTAGGGATCTGTTTAGCACCTCTTTGCTTCAGTACAACTACAAATAAGGTTCTAACTACTTCGAGTGTCAATGACCAACTAGAATAGTTATTTTAGGACATGACTGTAACTTACTTTTAGCAACAGACCAATGTATTAGTTAAATGATGCTCTATAACTGACCAATCAGATCAAGTTTTACAACCAAGTTAAAGATTAAAGAAAAATTATGTACAAGTGTAATATGAACTTGAATGAAAAGAATTGACAATTTTACTAAGATGAAAACTTATATATGTCACTTCGAAATAATTAATATCAAATCAAAGCGAACCAGTTATAAAAATCAAGATTTGTAACTGACCAACTGAAGATACCAGTATTTGTAGCCTGTAACTGATCTATCAGCTAGAGTTTTACAACCAAGGTAAAAAATCAAAGAAAGATTATGTATAATAGGCGGGCCATATTCCTAAGAGATGAAAAAATAGAATAAGAGTAAACAAGAATAACGAGCAGTACATCTTCCCTGGTATCGAGACAAGTGAGAGCAGCCTAGCCCACGGCCAACATCACGCTGCTGATGGCTCCCAACTCAAGCAGATTCAATGACTTCCAACTCTCTAATTCTAACTTGCTTAACTTCCTTAACTAGCTAAATGAATACTGATGATAAAAAGCGGATATTTATTTCTTTATTTTCTATATTTTTAGCACTACATCTAATTCGCATCTTCAAAATTTCCTCAAAATCGCCCAGCCACTTTAAGCGTGGTCTTTCTCTACCACGTCTTCCTTCAGGTCGTCTTCCAGTAGACGTTTGAAGATTGATTTCCTGGGCATACATTCCACATGACCCAGCCATCTGAATCCGGGTTCCTCATATGACTGAAAACAAATTCGGTTTCTCGTAAAACCGACATAACTCTTTGATCACGAATCCTCTTTCTATTGGATAAGTTGTGAAAATACCTGTTTTTAAAGTGAAAAACATATCAAATCATTATTGTAAAATAAAATAAATAATATCTACATTTTTGTTAAGGGCCCGCTTAAATTTGAGAGCAGTTTGTAATTATAAGAGATCTGGATCCATGCCAAAATATCGTAAAATTAAAATTAAAAAAAAAAAGCCTAAGATTAATTAGTAGTTTGGAAAAAAAAATCATAATACCATCTTTTAAAACCAATCAGACAAAGTAAGCTGTAATTTTTCAGAAAAATAAAATAAAATTCTCCAGTTAGATGGCATAAAAATTATCAGGTCGTAAATATGAAACAAAGGAAGTGATCTATGTATTGTGCCTGGATCTATATCACATAATACATTACTAAAAAAAAAAAGTCTGGCGTGGTTTTATCCACCAATTCAATAAGTTAGACAAAAGTTTTAAGAATACTATTTGAACGAGGGCATCTTCAAGATAAAAGTAACATTGAAATATATATATATAT
>NW_027107582.1:547940-562269 GCF_000696795.3 Halyomorpha halys | reverse complement strand
TATTCTAGTCTATAAGAAAATTGTTATAATTATTAATAAGACTTATAATAAATAATAAACCGAAAATTATAAGACTATTGTTCGGTGTAGCTAGGTATAACACATTAACTTCCAGCGAAATGTTATTATATTTTTCTAGATAAAAAACTTAAAAAAATATTTAACAAGAGCCATGAATAGTTTTATGTTTTTTGACAAAGAAATTTTGCAGTCGTTATAAGGATAGTAATAGAGAAATGTTTGTCAAATTTCAACAAAATTAGAGGGAGTGCGTATCATGACCGGGTCATTTGACATAGAATGACCACAAGGAATTTGACATAGAATGACCACAAGGAATTTGACATTTTTGCTTAACTGGAATTAATTGAGATTAGGATTTTTATAATTCGTTTTGTATGTATTAATTTTAAGACGTATCCCAGCAATTTAAAATAAATCAACTAAAAAAAAAATTACAATATTTGTACACATTTAAATAAAATGTATCGATTTAAATATTTTCAATTAGTGATAGAGAGTATAAAATAATTGCTGAAGTAAATTTTAATTTCTGACTATATTAGAACTCCTATTCCAGTTTGATGCACTCATCCTATAGAGTAAATAGCATTTCACATTTGAGGCGTTCAGTCGTAGAATATGGTAACTGAAACTTATTTACGAATAGAAGTTTTTGGCACCACCGGTTAAGGTTGATTTCGTTAAATGTTAAAAGAATTTTCGGAAATTTGTTTTCTTAAGAAAGTAATGTTGATATTAAATCATGTAACTGATTCCTAGATGTAATTAACAAACATTTTAACTTTATTTGAAAGTTTCATTTTGTCATCACTATCATGTTTTTTCTAAATAACATTACAATTAAATCATGTAAATCTATAACATCACGAAGTTTGTTAATAAAACCCAAGGCCATGAATAATAATTTAACTGGCTAACTACAGCCTTGTTACGACCTTCAAACAACATATTATCGATATAAAAATATACACAACTTGTCGATTGTTTTAAAGATTAAGGAAAAGTCCAAATAATTGAAAAATATGATTTGATTTTTATACCTCATCTCAGTAACCAGCTCTGATATACGACTGAGAGACCTGGGCTCTAACAATTACCCTAGAAAGCAGAACTGAGAGATTAGAGGCGGGATATGGGCTCGAAGCAATCCATCAGGACGCTTCTACACAACAATGAATGCCTGAATAGGAGGCATGAGACCACGAGGGAGCCCATAAACCAGATGGATGGACAGAATCAACAAAGATCCGAAAGAGCTACTTGCAGCAAGGAACTATCACAGTGACCAAAAACTTAGGGATACTTTTGGAGCAGAACGAGATGGAGTCATAATTGTTTAAGGCATTACAATGTTTTAAGATGATTTAATTGAAAATTTCAGAATAACACTCAAAATTTTCCTCACCCCATGGGTTCAAAATTAATTGTTTCAGCACGTGTATAGAAGAGCTTTATATGTAAGTTATATGTGCTATTGCTATTTGATAATTTTTAATTTATCAGACCAATCACCAATTGTGTTTTAGGGTTTATATATTTCTTCTTGTCCACTCTTAAAAATCACTGTCTTGGAAGAATAGCCACGGCGGTACAATATTCCTGACTCCAGATATAAATGGCAGAGAATCCTGGACCTATACTCTCTGTCCTGGAATGACCTCCCTGAGCTTCGCATTATTTTTCTTGGAAATGCTGGAGCTCCAATAGGAGAAAAAAAACTTGAATGGTAAAAGCTAATCCGATTATAATACTGTAATAAAATAATATTAATCTAATTTTATGAGGTATAAGGTATATAAATGGCAACCAGGAAGAAGTCAACTGCGACCTTTTCCCTATAATTTGCTCAGCCCAGATTGGACGAGGACCTGAAGGCTAAGACCCCAATCACCAGGACGTGAGGTAGGCTCCTTCTGGAGTTATCGACCTTATTAAAAAAAAAATCAGAAGTTGATTGTAGGAACCGATCAGGCCACTATTCCTCGGTTCAAAAGAAAAAAATCTAAATAATGGTTATGTTTTTTTTCTTTGATGGTGAGTTCGCAGAGAATCAGATTGGTGAGAGGTCATTGAAAACAGCTGAGATTAAAATTATATTCAAACCTGTTTCTTCCGCCATTTATAATTAAAATAGCTACTTTATTAAACTGCAAATTGTATAACCATGTGCGTACGATATTATCTGCGCTGCCATCTATATATTTTTCTATTTATTTTCTTTTTCCTGACCTTAAGGTATTATTCTCCCGGAACTGAGACTAAACACAAGCCGCATCCTTACGACGGCTTTGCCATAGTTATCCAACCTTAACCTGCCCCATCCTTAATTATAAATAATTGTCTATCTTTATCTTCTTTCCATTCTGCTTCTGTTATCCACAGAAAACGTCTCTCTTAAATCTTAGTACGTCAGTCACTTTTGATTAAACCTTCAAACCATATATTTTTTTTTTTTTTTTACACATAAATACAGACTAGTAAATATTTGAAAATCAATAAAAAATAATTTATTTAAAAAAAAAAACCAATAGATAACTCTATCCAATATAAAGGACAGAATATTATTGCGTATATCCTGAAACTTATATCTGAGATGTTAATGAAGATCTTTATAAATGACTGATTGTAGGAAGATGATCCATGTGAAGGGGGGGGGGGCAAGAAAAGTAAAAAAAAAAAATCAGAAAAATAATTTATTAGTTACCAACTTTTCGTATCACCTTCCAAGGCGAAACGAAGGTTACTAATACATAGTTTTTTCTCCTATTTTTGTACTTTTCTTGATCGTCCTCCTACAATCAATTACATACAGTCAAAAATTAATGTTCCAATTCTCTACAAATAATTAAACTTGGTATATCAGTCAAATTCCTCTAATACTAAATAATTTGTCTTTCAGGCTGAGGTGTTCGCAAGTAATGCCTATGCCCAGAAATAGGCTAATCACGATTTTTAGGGATAGACAGGCAGCCATCTATGCGCTGGGTAGTAATGTAGCCCGCTCTAAATTGGTGGAAGAATGCAAGATTCACTTAAACTCTCTTTCCTTAACCAACAAAGTGCAGGTTGAATGGGTGCCTGGCCACAAAGGCAATGAGCGAGCGGACTACCTTGCTAGGAAAGGATCTGAGTCCGCTCACTTTACACCCAACCCCATATGTAGGATTAGTCTCAGTCATGCGAAAAGGTATATCAAGATGATTGCTGATGGCAAGACTGGGTTATTTTGGAGGAACACCAGAGGACTAGAGCAGTCAAAAATGTTCCTAAAGGACTCCTGACAAAAAAGAAGTAACAAACTTCTCAATATGGACAGAAGCACTCACAGATGGGTGAAAGATCTATATACAGGACACTGTCAGTTGAATAAGTATCTTCATAAAATGAGACTGACAGAGTCACCAACCAGCAGGTTCTGCAAAAAGGATTATGGGACTGCGTACCACTTCGTTTGTAGATGTGATATATTTAACTTTGGGAAGGATCACACTTAGACCCTAAACTATGCGAGACGGTTGACCCGAATATAATATCCAGATTCGCAAAGGCATTAGGCCTGGTTTGAGCAAAGGAGGGACGGCATACAATAGGCCCAATGTGGCCAGGATGCACTTTTGGCAGAAAAATAAAATAAAATAATTTGTCATAGAACTTCAAAATCGGTTGTGCAGTTAGCTCAACAAATGGTTAGAAATATACTGATGGACAGACTTAACTCATTCAATAAAATCAATTTTCAGTATTTTGAGCTCAAATTGTATTAAAACATTCTCGAGATCCCATTGAATAATTTGAGTCATTAAACTTGACAATTAACTGAGCCATTTGTCTAATGTTGGATCTACACCTTTGCCACTTGCCGCAAATCCAAGACTTATTCAAATGCTTCGTAAACAAAGAAAGCAACAAATGTCGGTATCCATATGCTTGTATGTTCTTTTTACTTTATTTGGCTATTACACTGCATTTTCATTATAAAAAGGAAGAAAATAAAGATAGGCTAAATAAAAAGAAACGTAAATATCAGCAAATTAGGTTGTAGATGATAAACATTTATATAATTAGTACTAGATAAACTATAAATTCAGCCTTCATTCCCGACTTTTCATTAGAAACTTATTAATTGAATTACCTAGATATATATTGTCTTTATAAATATATATTTGAACTATATTAAATTAAAAAATAAACTGTTAATTGACAAAATTTGAAAACACATTTACTCCGAAACAATAAAACCTTAAAATATACAATGTTAAAATGAAATTATGTAATTATTAAGAATTATTGAATCTGAAAGTTGGGGGTACTAAAAAACACAGTGCACAAATATTTTCCGTTCAAATCTCCAATTCGATATTTTGCACGACCCCAATACTTCCCCATCCTATATATTCCATAAATAGGCAAGTGGAAGTAAAAATGAATATTATTCCTATATAATAATATTTACATATCACAGCATTAATATAAATTTGTATAATATAAAGAAATTTATGTGATTTAATTAAAATACGAATTAATTATTTTATTTTATGTATTTCAGAAGTAGCAATAGATCCCCCACAAAAAGAAGAACAACTAACCATCTCTAAACTGGAGGAGGCAGACCATGGCCCGCTCATGAAGGCTCTTCTCGCTCCAGGAGAGGTGATCACTTCATTCCATTAAAAACTTTTAAGGAAAGTAACTAAGAAAGAAAGAAAACAAACAAACTTTTTATTTAAATAGACTGAAAAATGTATTTGAATATAAAATTATAACTGAATGTTGAAGATTTTAAAATACTTTATTCTTTGATTAACTTCCCTATCTTTTATTGGTTTATGCAGCGAAATTTCAAAATATTGTAAAAGGTTTTTTGTTTTTTTTTCTAAAGAAAAATGAGAATAGAATGTTAATTGACACATGTAAAGATTAAAATGGTTTTGATTTTCTTTATATATTATTATTTTTGAATATTAAATCTTATTATATCTTTAACCCAATTAAAGATAGTGAATTTATAATATAAGTATTATATTATATATGGATGATCGGCCATTTGTGAATTTGAAGATGATAAGGGCTGCAGTCGAAAAGAAAAACAATATGCAAGTCTTCATTAGGGCTAATAAAAAAAAGTAAAACCGATGAGTGAAAAAGTTACATTAAATAAAACAGATGTAAAAATGGAGGTAAAAAAGTCTTCTATATAAATAAACTATTAAAAACCTAAATAAAATAGGAAGGAGGTTAAAGATATATACAAAAAATTATTAACTAACATAATAATAAGAAATGAGCTGATAAAACAGAGTATATATTGTTAAACAAGTCTATTATTGAGGAGACATAATAACTGACACTGTAATTAATAATGAACTGATAAATTAACAATATTAAGAGAGTAGTAAATATCATTATTTATTCTCTTGATCTAGAGGTACGTTTTATTCATAGGCGTGCATGTGAGAAGTACCACAACCTGTGCACCAGCTAGAGTAAGTCTCAGAAATTTTTTTCTAAGAAAACAGTGAAAAAGACTAGAAAAGATTCAATATAAAAACAAAAACATGTTGCTCAAAACTAAAGCTTAAAATCTTCGACGAAAACCTTATTGTAGCCCAATAATGTTAAATTTTTTATTTAATTTTTGCATAAAAATTGTTTTAACGTACATTTCAGAGAGTATTCCTGAACCAGAGCCCAACTGGGGAGGAGTGTGGAAGGATCCTTCCGCAATACGATCAGAGATTATTTCTGAACCAGAGCCCGACTGGGGAATGTGGAAGGATCCTTCCGCACTAAGATCAGAGAGTATTCCAGAACCAGAACCCAACTTGGGAGTGTGGAAGTATCCTTCCGATCAGTGTTCAAGATCAGTGCGTCCCCAAACAAAGGATGCAATGAGTTAATTTATTAAAACAAAGAGACCTAAAGATGAGAGCTCAGTTTTCCTTTTTTGAACAACTCTAGTTCTAAACTGTCATTTGGCAGATGATTTCTGGAACAACTCAGCTCCAAAATGGACATTGATCATTACTTAATGGATGAATGAGGCAGGGAGTTCAAGCTGTCCCCCAAGAATATCATAAGATTTAAAAAAATGAAAACACAATAGTGCTTAATGAATTTTTCCCCTAATATTTTCATCATTATAAATTTAAATATTGTTATATATCTAATAATTTGTGACTCGCTCAATAATACTGAGGCAGATTAAATGCTTAAGAGAGGGACGCAGTACTCCTTATCAGGGTATGTCCTAGAAAAAAATAAAATAAGAAATTAAGCACTAATTTGTTTTGATTTTTCAACTTAAGGCAGGATAACAGGATTAGAAAAATTGTAAAATAATCAAGGTCAGATGGTGAAGCAAATTAACAAATAATTATTATTATTTTTAAAATTAATTTTAGAATTTATATTATTATATTATATTATTGTCGAATTGATCCATAACTCTTTCACAAACATTCCTAATTGTTGTAAATGAACAAACCTGTATCTTTTCTAAATGCATTCCATTAATTTTGCAGAACAGCAGCACAGAAAGCCCAGAACTTCAGAGAGATAAGAGGCATAAGAAGGGGTATGGAGAAAGAGGGACTTGGAAAAAGAAGGGTGGCGGAGGAAGTTGTTATGGTGGTTGTGGTGGTGGAGGTGGATACATACCAATAAAAGTGCAACCAATAAAAGTTGTAGTAATTCCAATTGCAATTCCAAAAAAAAAGAAAGGGTAAAACACAATTTAATTTCAGAAAGCATTCTATTTAATAGCCGTCTGCTTGATTTCACAAAAAAAGTAATGAAAAAACAATTAAACAACATAGACATTTCATATTACAGTAATTCATTTAACAAATAATGAACATTTGAAATCTAACTCAAACAATTTGATTTTTCCTAAAATATAAGTAAACTTTTATAATTAAATTTTTGTCAGATGTGCCACTAAAAGCACATACTTCAAGCAAACCAGTTATATGAGATGTCCATAAAGTAAGTCATGCTAGTCCACTCATTAGAAAAAATAAAATAAGTTCAAATTGGCATCCCAAATATAATTATAAAACCTGAAATTTCAGATGATGTTCCAAACAGCTACTTCTCTGATTAAAGTATCACCCTTTTCATTTTTTATGTGATTATTAATTTTTATATGTGATTTTTTATATTAATTTTTATTATTGATATATGATCAGGATTTGTTTGATCAATTAACCAAAAAAATATATTATGATTTTTAACAAAAAATTATTAGCCTCTATGATTTGCAGTTTAAATATTTCTGTAGCATGATGAGCCAACACAATAACAAATAGAAAATTGCACAATATAAATGTTTTATTACCTTTAAAAAAAATAATCAACCAATTTCTTCAAGCCTCCTTTAAAATTAATTCATTTATATACTATTCAAGTATATGATTTAAGAAATACATTAATCAGTGTAGCAATTTTTTTTTTTTTACATGATCAACCAGGAGGTATGAAAGAACAGTAAAATAAAGTGTTTTTCAAAGTGTATGTATGTATTATCAATTTATATCTTACGTAGATATCAGTAGAACTAATAGAGTAGATCTTAGATTAAAAAGATATGCAAATAAAAATACTAACAAACTGAAAAATTTAGTATGTAGTAAATGTACAAAAACAAATATTAATGCCAATTATCAATTTATTAATTTTTATTCTTTTGTATGGAAGTAATTCTTTTAGTAATCAGTAGTACATTTACATTACTAAAACAACTAATTTATAAATATCTAGTCATTGTATTAAAAGGCATGTTTATACTCAGTAAATATGTAGATATTTGATTACTAAACATAACAATATTAAAACAAATGTAGAAAAACTAACTCAACGGAATGAAATTTTATGGTCCTAGATATTGCATAATATTAACTGATTAAGTGAAAATAAATACCTCATAGATATCATAATTTGTTAAATTATTTCTATCAAACTCAGGAGCAGATGTTATAGAACATCACTTCATTCTCATTTCATGCTGCCTAGTTGACTAGTTGAAGTACGAGGGAGCTGGAGGCTGGAGGGAACTGGAGGAACTGCTTCAGAACAGACTTTCTGTACTGGTTCTTTCCACCTTTCTTAGTCCATTCTTTGTAAAAGAGTTCCTCTTTGCATTATCATCTTATGAAGGTAGTCCCTTATCCTCCCTCCTTCCCAAGATCTAAGACCTTCCTCTCAAGAAATTGTATTGCCTAACACACTTATACAATAACAAATCAATCCATATATTTTGTTGATGTGGAACAGGTATCAGTGTGTTAGCTTTTTTTTTTTCCCAAGTTCAAGTTTTTCACTTTCACTTACCTATATATGAAATATATAGTAAGGTAAAGTATTGCTAAAGTGCAAACTTCAAAATTCCAGTTTTCAATGGAAACACAAGTTTTGAGAACCCCTGAGCCCAAATAACCAAGTTCCTGTGTCAGTGGTCATTCTAGCTCAAAAATAATAAGTCGTGCGGAACTGAAATTGCATTTTTTTTTTTTCTAAATATGATATAAGGCAATCAGCGGAGATGGTGATGTTTGTCTATACAAACTGAATGAGCTTTTCTCTAGGAAATATTCCCAATATAATTATATCTCTACTATAATACATATTAAGAAAATAATTTAAACTAAAATGAAATTGAAAAGAAAAAATATATTCAATAAAAGTTAGTGACATTAATTGATGTAAAAAATAAAGTTATGTACATTGGTACATATTTGCTTTCTTGAGGTAATTAAATATTTCCAGAATGTGAGGGCTATTATCGGTTACCAAAGTTACCAAATGATATGGTAATCCGGTGTCTATCAAACGACTGCAGTCTGTCAGTATGTGTTTAACATTTGGTGGTATATTACACTGTCTACATATTGGTCTAGATGTTCCTGACAGTAAGATTTTTGGGTTAGTGAAGTGTGTCCAAATCGTAGTTATCAGTACTACTTCGTGTCGCCTGCAGCTTTGGTAGTACTGTGCTCTTAATTTCTCTCAATTGGTTTTCTGTTGAATTGTTCCAAGTTGCCTGACATTTATTTCATATATGTATTGTCATCAGAGGATAAAGGTTGTTTTGGGGGCAATGTAAGCATTCAGATGGCGGGGTCAATGATGCAGCTATTGCTGCTTGAAGTATAAGAGTTGGGAAATTTTCACTAATATGAATTTAAGTTCAGTGAGCAAAAGTTTAACCTGTACATTCAAAGAATCAGATAATCTCTTTTTCATTAAATATTTTTGAAATAATGGATTTTTTTTCCATTACATTAATCCAACGGAATTAAATATTTAAGGTGGCGGGTACAAGGATGGGATGTGACAGCAACTTACTAAGCCAAAATCGACCAATTTTTGTGATTTTATTCAAAACGGCTCAAACGATTTTGATTAAACCCCCGATGTCAATGTAGAATTAAATGGTTTTTAATATCAGCTAGGTCTCATCCTCATTGAAATAGTTTAATGGAGCTTAAATATTAAATTTTTAAATAATCTTCCACTAAAGTACTTTTATTTTTTTTTAATTTGAATAGACCATTCTGCTCTAGACCATATAATCAAAATCCATATTGGTTTTTTTATATTTTCTAGATATTATGTCTGGAATTTAGTTACAAGTTGTATCTGATCCCATTGGTGACTGGACTTCGATGTACCTGATTGACCCTCTATCATTTGCATAAAATTAAAATTAGTTTAGATTATAAATATAAATGATTGATTATATTATTACAAATTATACAGATGGTCAGGAAAATTTAACACACTAAAAGATAAAAAATAAAGATGTAAATTTGTAAAAATTTGAGAATAAATAAAAGTCGAGAAAGAATAAATAAAAATAAAAAACATAATAATGATAATAAATAAGTAAAGAACAAATATGGACCACCCACCTGTTTCAATTGAACAGGGAACCCCCCAGTAGGGCGAAATGTCGGCAAATAAATTGTTGTTAACTATTTTTTTTTTCTTTTGACCGGACCCCGACCATCTTCTGTATAATTTAAAATTAGTTTAGGTTATTAATCAACTTTTTTAAAATTAATAAATGAATAATTAGGAATTTTGATTAAATAAAAAAATAAGAATGAGTTATAATACGGATTAAATTAACTTGTAGAGACAGAAAGGATTTTTTAATACAATTAAAATTATTTGTCTACTTTTTAAATCAAATCATGATACCAATACAATGCATTTATTACGGTATTAAGGCATTTATTTATATGGAAATAGATTATACAACCTTAAAAAAAATGAACAATACAATATTTCACAACAAAATATATGATAAATAAATAACTGTACTGGTCCCAGAGATCTACCTGTAATGCTGAGGGTTAATAGGTAATTAAGATAGAGAGTCAAAAGTAATTACTCATAATTTTGAGCTTTGAATAGTTAAATCAACCATTCAAAACTTGACCATAGTTTCGAAAAAATGGTAGAACTAGTAGTTATTAGTACCATTTGATAGATTTTATCTTTCTTGCCTTTTTGTCTCATAGTAATTCAATCATCAACAAATCTCAAGATCATGTTTATATTATTATAGGTATGTTTCTAAAGTTATTCAGCCAATCTCACCATCGGAATGTTTGTATCTTATTACATGATTATAGGAATCTCAACTACAGTCAGTAATCTTTTTCTTTTTTTTTTCTTTGAATATTTTTTTGGATACTGCAATGAGTATAGAGAAATGAATAGAGATGAAGTTATTAATAAGTGATTAAAATGTCACTCATAATTTTAGCTTGAGTGGGTCATAATGTATTATTACTTCTCAGAGGTTACGGAGGTGGCGGATGCGGTCATAGAGGATGCGGAGGAAGCGTACCGGTCTATCAACAACCAAGTGGTGGATACTGTAACACCTGTGGAGGAGGCGGAGGTGGTGGATCCTATTCTTTCTCACAGTCTTCCAGCAGTTCAGGATCTTGGTAATATCACCATAGTATTATTATTTTAAAATACATTATTATAAAATTTTAAGATTCCTGTGTACTTGCAGTAAATACAGGGCAGGAGTAGGCCTATGGGTAAGGCATTATTCATTCCCACCCAGCCAGTATTCATTCATTGTAATCAAATTACGTCTATCTTTTCTCTTTTAATTTATTTGAATTATTTTTGTTAATATTTGTGAAAATAGTTTTTTCTTGTTTTATTATTTTAAATACAGAAAAAATAATTTTTTCTTCAACTTTAAAGGTTCAGAAGTGAAAATTGTTTCAACACACACTATTTTTTACCTTCTTACCACAAGGGTAAGGGAAGTGAAAAACAGTGTTCAAAAAAAGTATTTTTCAATGAACACAAGCATTTCAGTTCCCTTAAGTTAAAAAAAAAAAAAAATGCATTTTCAACCAATGGTCTACCTGTACATTCGTGCTACAATTATCTCTTGAACAGGTAGACTAATATTCTTGTTTTTTGAGGGTTTTGTTACTTGATGCCTGTGTACAAAGTTAGACGCTCAATGCATAATAGCCAAAAATTGTGTTTTTGTATAGACTACCGTACCAAAAGGACTTAAATGATTTGTTTAAAAACTTATTGGAGATTTTCCCATTAAAAACCTTTAACTTTTAGTCCCCGAGAAAAAAAAAAGGAAAATTTATGAATAAAAGAAAATTTCAGTATCAGACAACTCAAACAGTATACATTACATAACAAAAAAAGATTGCCTAAATAAGACTGTTATCAGCAAAGACACCCTGCCCTGTACCTTTCAGTTTCTGTATTCTTCTAGTATTCTGAGTATGTTCTTATGCTAACCCATTCACCAACTAGAGAATTATAATTTTCCCAGACAGTATCTAAAGGTGAATTTATAAAAGGACTTAGCATTCAAAACTCTAAGGAAAGTCATGTGAATGGGCACACCAGATATTTTTCCCAACTAGAGGTTGAACTGAATTCAATTATAACAGTATTTTCAACAGGCCAGCAATATCAACATCATCAAACGTTTGAGGAACAAAATTGTATGAGAAGAACAATTAAAAATTTCATTTTTTATCAAAAACATTTGAACACAATATATTCATATTTTGGAAAATTTTATTACACTAACTAAAACATAAAGCTGAAATGAATGATTTGTAACTTTGACAGGAAGTTAAGAAAGATAAAATACCAATAAAATAATTGTTCACAGCTAAAACAATATAATTTTATTATACTTTTATTTTTTTCAAATTGTTTACTTTTAATATTTTTCAGGGGAGGCAAGAAGTGATAACTTTACTGCTTTATAAATCACCAGGCACACAACGAGCCACATCATTTGAAAAATGGATTAATATTGTAAAAACTACAATACAATAAGACCTGAAACCATTGTAGTTCAGTAATAAACTGATTTTTTAAAACTAAATATTTAAAAGAGTTTTCAGCCTATACCTTTTTCCACAAATTGTAATCTGGTCCAATTAAGGGTTAAATTAACCAAAACCTTTACTGAGAAAATACATAATTCACCCTTGAATGAATAAAGATATTCTTTTATAGACTTATTTCCTAATAGAACCAATTTAATGCTTTGACCACAGACGGTCATACTTAGATATAAGCTTGCTTGAAATCCACATCATCAATGAAACAATCAGATCATCTCTTTATTTTGATACACCGTACAATTTACTCTCCTCACCATCTCCTAATACACTAAAGCATGGCCACAAAGGAAATTACGACAGACCTAACTGCACCTCGGACAGGTACAATGATAAAAGGATCACACCAAGCTCAAACTTCCAACTTCTATAACAATCTCACAATTTTGATTAAATATTTACCTACCCTCTACTATACTACCCTCCCTATTCTCATATCCTCCCATCCAAATTTTCAATCTTTAGTCAGATATAACCCAAGCAACAAATAATTTTCTCATGAAAAAATCATAGAAGTGTATTTATCAATTAAACCCATTAAAATCCCACAATGCATCTAATGCTTGTCTTAAATCTACTTATCCAAGCAATTACAAAACTTTTTCATTTTTAAATAATCTATTAAGATTGTTAGATATTATTAAAAACAAATTATCAAACATTCAAATTCGATATTAAGGCATTAATAAGAGATTATAAATAAAATAAAGGAGATTGAATCAAGGAGTGACAATAGTTCTTAGGACATCATGTTACTTATTAGGGACCTTATTTATAAGAAATTATTGTTACATGTGGTATTATATCATAGATGGAAAGTGGTGTGTGTCCTGTTCTCACCAAATTAATTTTCATTCTACAATAATTACGGAGTACATAAACCTCAAATGATAATCAAAACTTTACACAACTTTTATTAAAGTTTTGCTTATTTCCAGGTTTGAGTTACGCCATTTTCCCTCTCAATGGCTCTTATATTAAAATATGATTAACACAGAACTTACCACTTCAGGACCAACTGCTAGTTCTCCAATTCTTTCTCGATTTCAAAAGTTAAATAAAGACACTGCGGAAATTTTATAGGAAAACAATTGCAGTAATGAGAAACAAATGAAAACAAAAGACTAGCTAGGGCCAGCTCAAATTTCTCCAAACCCTATATCATCTCTGAGTCTCACTTTCTTCATATGTTTTTAAATACTTTAAGCAATATAAATAACAAAACGGTAGAGTATTTAATTATACATATTGCTCTATTATTATTAATCACAAAATTTATAAAGAAATAATAATTATATCATTAATTAAAATTTTTAAAAATGTCAGTTCACGAATGGGCCTACAATTATGCCGAAGTCTTAAAAGTCAACTTCCGCTCACTGCGCTATTACAAAGAGATATCGAACCCCCAAAGTTATAGTAAAATTACTTTAAACCACTGATTTAGTGATTAAAAATAATCGATAGATAATTAGGCTCTAACTTTTAATACATATCACTAGGCCTATTACTTATGTTAAAAGTACCATATTAATTACAAGGAAAATATTCTTATACTTTATTACAACTCATAAAATTTACATTAGTTTTAATAATCAATAAAGAAGTGAATATTGAAAAAAATTATGAAAATATTTGTCAGTCTTTCAGAATACCTAAAAAAATCTAAATTTCAATACTACAAAACTTGACATTAGTAATCAACGTACCTGTATTGAAAGACTTGTTGATATTTTTAACTATGCTGATCTACACCCTCAACCTAGGGGCTCACTCTAAATATAATTTTCGTTTAAATTGCGAACAACATTTTTATGATGAATTAAAAAATGGCTACATTCAATTTTTTCTTTTAAAGTTTTGTGGGCTGGTGTTCCTCAAGGTAGTAT
>NW_027107582.1:544907-547890 GCF_000696795.3 Halyomorpha halys | reverse complement strand
GTAAAATAAAGGAGGTTGAATCAAGGAGTGACAATAGTTCTTAGGACATCATGTTACTTATTAGGGACCTTATTTATAAGAAATTATTGTTACATTTTCAAGAATATGGTGGAGACAAAAACATAAAACAAAAATAGCATATTTAAAAATTATGATTATAATATAAATGTATAAAAATAAAAAAGGTGTTTCAGTTCATTATCCCTCCAATCATATTCAAATCCAAATTATTTTAATTTAGGAATCAGAAAAAAAGCAAAAAAAAAGTATTTGGATGAATAATAAGTGGGTAATTACTAGATCTAATTAACACATACCTAAACAGAAAAAAGCTATTTGACTATGGAATATGAAAACTTACAATTATATTAAATCAAATTAATCTGAAGATTAACAGAGCTTTTAAGATGAAACAATATCTAACTCCAATTTCAATAGGTTTAAAAACAGTACTTTTAATATGTTTCATTGCATAATAATAACTTTATCTTTTGCAAAAGAATGGCTGAAATACCAAAATATAATATATAAAAGGAAGGTGGTCCAGGTGCGGTAAAAAGAAGCAGAAAGATGCGTTAAGCATTAAGAAGCATTCTTGTGCTTTACTCCATTAAGAAAATCCTGGTGAAGCCCTGCATAGTGGAGCCAAACGGTTATTATTACCACACCTGGACCATATTCCTGTTATATATTATATATACAGTCATCAACGATCTTCTAAAAATGTAATAAAGTGTTTAAAGTTGACCATGGGAGTTGAATTTGAGGAAAAGACAGTCAAAAACTAGTAAGTAACTAAACATAAGTACTATTTATTATTATTCCCCTTTTCTGACTACACCACCTTCCCTTTCAATCTTTTTCTCATAAAAAATAATAATTTATCAAAATATTCAATTTTATCTTAACCATTTATTCAATGCTAAATTTTTATAGTCCCAATAATGAAAATACAAAAACTTACTTCATAGAATTATTAGTCTAATAATTAATTTAATTATTTTGTCAACCGAAAGGCTCAGCTAAAGTATCCTGTTAATTCAAATGCAGTGAAAAGAAAGAATCTTAAGCCAGAATAAAATTGTTGAAATTTTATGTTTGTTTTAATAATTAATTAATGAACAATAATTGAGGTTATCACCGGGATGAATACATTTTTAGGTATCTGACAATTTCATTTTTGGGGCCCGAGGCAGATTTTTTTTGGGACCCAGGGCTGATACAGTTATAAGTTCATGTAAGAACAATGTTTTCCCACCTATCAACATTACATTTGGTAAAGTTAAAATGTTAGGACAGTTCACTGCCAAGGCATATACACATAATAGTTAAATGTGGCAGTTAATGTGAATATTAGTCCACTGACATTTATTCTACTATCAACTATCAAGCCAGACCCCGTGTGAAATTACCATCATGATCGAAACTAATAAACAGTTACACCATGGTACTGTCTGCAACTTTTGCTACAACTGTATGATAACTGAAACTGTATGATGTTCACTGTGTGCTTGTTGCAGTGTTCACTGTGTGCTTGTTGCAGTGTTCACTGTGTGCTTGTTGCAGTGTTCACTGTGTGCTTTTTGCAGTGTTCACTGTGACATCAATGGTTATATATGTGATAGTTAACACGACAGTTGCTTCACTGACATTATTTGTAATACCAATATCACGCCCGAGCTAGTGCAAGAGTAAAATCCATGACTGTAACAATCTCATAGTTGTAGTTATAACGACTTCACTCATTCTCCAAGAGCGAGTAAAGAATCTGGTATTTATCAGATAAAACATAATTTAACATAACAGATAAAATATTTTTAAAGCGCTGGGTGGGTATTTTTTGGGGGGAGAAGAGAACCTACCTCACTGTTAATAAATAAAAATTGTATCCACAGCAACTACTGTTAATTTACCTACAGTCTATGCTACATCTAATTTTTGTGCAACTCTGTTGGAAACTATAAAAAAAAAAACACTTAAACCTATAACTTTTCAAAAAGAGTAAATTACAGTGAATAACAGAGATTTCATATTAAAAATTTAAATAACTACATATTTACTGCATGCCATTCATTACGCATTTAATATAAGTATGCATAATGTTTTCAAGGTACTTTATTGAGGATCAAGGTATTTTTTATCACATGTAGTATCATAGGCTTATTTAAAAAATTTCTATTTTAAAAAGAATAATGATAGTATTATTTTATATTTAGTAAGTAAATCTTGTTTGAATGTAAAACATAATAAAAATCAAATAATTTATATATAATCTTTTCACTGTCTTGAGACTGGTCATTATTGTTTTAATAAAATCAAAAGTATTCAAATTAGGTCTCAAAACATTCTTTATTTCTTTAAAAGTTCAACATTTCGGCTAATTCGTCCATCCTCTAGGACAATCTTAATTACCAATTTACATTCACATGAAATATTTAAAAAAAACTTGTGCGGGCTATTCTCCTCAGATTACAAGTTACAGTCAAAATTACCATATTTTGTCACAATTTCATTAATATTAAAACTCTTAATTATAATCAATTTAACACTATTGTACTTTACTATCATAGCAAGGTGTAATATTGTTAAATTGATTATAATTAAAAGTTTTAATATTAATGAAAGAGTGACAAAATAGGGTAATTTTGACAGAAACTGATTACCTAGGCTGAATAGCCCGCAAAAAGTTTTTTAATTATTTAATGTAGATGTAAATTGGTCATTAAGATTGTCTTTGAGGATGGCCAAATTGGCCAAAACATTTGACTTTTAAGAAAATAAAGAATGTTGTGAGGCTTAATTTGAATACTTTTGATTTTATTTAAACAAAAATTTTAATTTTTACAGTTACAATATTGACTGTACATTTTAACCATTAAGAGGGAAAATGGTGTGTGTCCTGTTCTCACCAAATTAATTTTCATTCTACAATAATTACGGAGTACATAAACCTCAAATGATAATCAAAACTTTACACAACTTT
>NW_027107582.1:541846-543067 GCF_000696795.3 Halyomorpha halys | reverse complement strand
GAAGTACATAGTTTTGCACTACTAGTACTACTTGCCAACTAAATGCTAGTTGGCCTGAATTTGCTGCCGTTGATCCAGCATTACATCGAACCAAAAAAATTGCAACTGACCCATGGAGACTAAAAAAAAAGTCACCCTCTTTCTGATCGTATCATAAAATAACATGTTAACTAGGCACCACAAGAGTAGCTCATTGACTGTAGTTAGTGGCACCAATATCTGCTCTTTTTTTTTTATTAATAAAACACTATATCGTAAATATATATATATATAGTCAGCGACTCTTGGACCAATATTGTGACTGCCGCCTTCAGCGGATCCAGTCCACTCCCTTATAATTGCATTTTAGTACAAAATGCACAATGACCAAACTTTTACAGTATTAATTTTCCGAAAATATTTGTAATTACCCGAAATAGATGTTTACAAATATTAAATAACAAAGTTATGGAAAGTAAAATAGAATTTAAAAGTATCACTCTCTGCTTAAATTAATATTCATGAATGAAATGTAATATCGACTTTAAACTCTGGGAGAATAAGAATTTTAAAAAATAAAACAAATTTTCAATACACTATGAGTGCATAGGTTTTAATAAAATAGAATATGAAAATATATTTTTGTATTAGTTCAATGATATTTACATAATTTTAATTTAAAAATGCATCAAGTTTTGTCTTGACCCAGATATAGTTGGAGTACATCATTCATTCAGGATTTACACATCTGCAATTACTACTACCCTGCTTGGAGACCATTTGTTCTTTCTGAAATTTCTTCTGTAGCAAAGAACCACAACGTGATTTATTCTAGATAATAATTATAAAAATAAGTTATGAAACACCAGAAATGTAAATATAATGAAATTTCCTCGTAGTTGCAAGAAACATTGAACCCGGACTGACCTTGTGCATTTGATTAACGACGAAGCTCATTACTGATCAAATATTGATACTTAATATTAGAATCGATTCATAGAAGAGCTTTTGATTGGATTTTAACCACTGACTGTGACTTTCAAAAATTTGGAATGGATCATTACACTATTCTGTCAACGAGTCACATTTACGAAATTCGAAAGAAACGATCGTTGATCTAAGTAAAGGTCGATGCGATTATTGAGACATAAGTAATAAGAAACCATTAGAGTGCTTCCGTAATCCAAAAGATGTAACAGCACATATATATTAATTTATGTTACTTTATTTATTTCTTGTCCA
>NW_027107582.1:537735-541278 GCF_000696795.3 Halyomorpha halys | reverse complement strand
TGAGTCTGAACAGAACAGAGAAAGAAGTACGACTTTCTCGAGAACGGCTCAATGGATTTTCATTATAGATATATCGATTAATTGGAAATAACATTTACCAAAACTTTTATTTTCTTCACATTAAATGAACGATTTTACAAATAATTATGTTAATGTGCGAAATCCTTATTAATTTCAACGTAAAATTGCCTTTGAGGGGCGTGGCCTAGTACCCACACTTTTTTTTGTTTAGAAGGAGGTTAGCTTTATGGTACTTCACTCATCGTATGCGATATAGTAATCTTTCTGAACCCATAAACATCTACTAACCACTGCACACGAAATTTAGCCATGTGCACTCTCGTCTTGGGGAAAATGGTGTCCCCTCGATAAATATTTGAAAATTAGGTTGCTTTAGAATGCATTATGAGTCCATTAAATTGAGCATTTTTCCTGTTAAAACGACTCAGCTAACACAGAAACATCAGGAAAGACAATTAATGAAATAGCTCTGACAATAAATTATAACAAAAAAATGTTTAATCGGCACCTCCTATGGCCCATCCCAATGCTTTCGTTGCACCTCTACTGCTCGGGGACCGCCGGTTGAGAACTCCGGCTATAAAAGCTTTGTAGTCGTAGAATTTGTACGAGGTTTGTTGAGAAAGTTTGTATAAACATATTAATTCCTAGAAACGCCAGAGAGAGATTTTAATAAAGTTGATATAAATGAAGAAGCCTTGTGTCTAAATCGTTCTAAAACTTCCTTCTTCAGAAGAAAAAGTATGGAGGGTGGCATAGTACAAGGGCTGGTTGGGAGCTGAAGAAGGTATTGACTCTCTCGATCAGGTAACGCTGGAGATGATTCTTGGTTCTGAGAACTAGGCGTGGAACTCAAATCTCATAGCAGGAAAAAAGATCGAGAGTCAAGGACAAAACCTCAAAGTAATAGAGGTCAAATGGCAAGTTATGTTTTTTGTTTTTTATCGCGTTTCGGATCGTTGAATCTCAAGTATTCATCCTTCCAGACCAGAACTAATATAAACTTCTACGTTGATGTTATCAGACGCCTCAAATAAACCAGGCCCGAAGGGAGTGGTAGTTATCGTATAGTAACTTATGGTTTTATAAATTCCTTTATTTTAAGAATATATATTTATATATAAACAGTTTAAATGTTTACATCACTAAAACTATTAATAAGGAATAATGTCTTATGTAACTGATATCCACCCACTTACATTCCCCAACACTTTTCAGGAAGGAAATGTTTTACTTTTTCTTTACAATCTCAGCTGGGACATTTCCACTTCGACTCTCATAAAATAAACCCATAAAACGATCACATAGAACATCTCAAATTCATATATTATTTACAGAAGTTGAGAAGCTCTTATTTCTGTTGCTTGCGTTTTCTTCTTTTTTGAATCTTCCTTCATCAACACCAATCTATAAACAACCCTCTTCAGCTAATTCCTCCCCTACTCCTCATTTGGGGCATAAATAGCTCCTTATGCTAGAGACCAGATCATTCTAGAGTAGTCAAAGGACAATAAAGGAGACAAGTATGTGTGTAATGTAGCCAGCAGATTGTAATTGTACATATTGTGTCATAGTCTCTGCATTTTCGCTCTTCATATAAATAAAGTTAAGAGTCTTACACCAAACTGCATGTTGCATTCCTGCTATTGTGAGTTTTTTGCCTCAAATTGGACTACCGATAACAGAATCGATTTATTATTTACCTGAATTGATACCAACTGACATTTGCCTGTTTCCCTAATGCAAAACGGAACTTGAAGGGTGGTATTTGAGTGATGTGGAGGCTATCAAAACAAAAACAAAAAGGCATTTAAAGAACCTTAAAAAATAGTACTTCCAAGAAGCATTCGAGCAGTGGAAATGGAGTTTGTATAGGTGTATGGTGTCTGAAGGAGTGTATTTTGAAGCGGACAATATTGAACTAACCTTTTAAATATAAAATAATCTATCTTATCACTTTTGTGAGAACATTGTGAACATGCTCATATCCAAGAGCTCGTAACCTAATACTAGTTTCCATAACTCATTGTTAACCTACAGAGGCGTATGAAATGCAATTAATGACCTCTATTCAGGAAGTTGCTGAAAATTGTTGGGGAAGATCTATCCCGGTCTCAGGTGTGTTATCTTAAAATTGTATTTTTCCTAAACATTTGTGGAAAACAGACTTCTCTAAATAGCCTTTTCAACTAATTGTGAGTACAATAATCTTTTAGAATTATGTTTTACCACACTTTTCGTGGTTCCTAATTATTGATTTTCCAAGATTTCAGGTTTTTTAAAATTATTGGGGGTATTACACTTATGTTTTCTATCTCACGTTTCTGCCTCCATTGATAATCGTATCTGCTTCGTCTAACGAGACCTAAGACGAAAAGACGGGAGGAGTTGAATGAAAAGGAGAATGAAATAATTAAAATAACTTGCTTCTCACCCCTACGTTTTTATTATGATCTTCTTAGATTAGGAAAATGTTTAACGGCTTCAGAAGAAGAACTTGTACTAAAATGTTTCAGCCCATATGCTTAGTCATTTTTTTATTTTCATAACTCTAGTTTTGTATCCATTATTAATAACACCTTTTTCTTATGTGCATGTAATGTTTCAAAGGCCACCCTCGAATGCTGATGAATATATCTGCAAATGACTTGCGTCATAAAGATGTGTCTTTCTGACTTAGTCTTGTTCTTCGAACATTTGTCATGTTTAATAAAACAAACATATTTATGTGCAATGAGACCATTTTTTAATATTTGAGAGCCTCTGAAATTGATTGGATTGAAATATAAGGCATAAGATTTCATGTGAAGGAGCTCCGCATTGTACATCATGGGAGAGGGAAAGGAAATTGACCATTGAGGACTAAGGATATTTCTTGTAAATGTAAATAACGTCGTTTTTTTGGTTTTTTTCATCAGAGTTCATAAAAATTATTTTCGGACAAGGTAGAAAGATTTGAACAAGAATGAAAATCGGAAATAAGAAAAAAATCAAAACAATTTCTTACGAAACCATTTACTATGGAATGATTCTAATAGGGATTTCTTTTTAAATAAGTGCGATGTGGAATCAACCCCTGAAGTTTCCTGGGTTTTATCTAGTTCACTTGGTATTATTATAATTTATGGATATAGTGAGAGACAGGGAGAGATACAACAGCGTACCCAGGATCAAAACCATGGTCGTGGAGGTTGTGATATTTCAGTATGTAAAAGATGAATGAAAACAAAATTTCAATAAAATTGTATATAATGATAGCAGTGCTTTATTAGTTATTGCTATTGTTTACTTGGAAAACATTTAATTTTTATTAAATAAATAATTTGTTTTTACTTCTGCTGGGTACGCCCATAGGAGGATATCAAATGTATAAAAATATACTTTATGAAAAATAATATTATTGACATTAAAAAAAAAAAAAATTAATATCAAAATAATAAACCACGATAGAATCATGTCCAGCTGAGCAAAACCTTAATGGTTTATTCGAATTACACGTTCGTAATCTGCATACCTAATCGC
>NW_027107582.1:530411-536807 GCF_000696795.3 Halyomorpha halys | reverse complement strand
CTGTGGACTGTTCAACTTATACAATAGGATCTGATAAAGGTCTCTTCTCTTTCAGCTTCTGAAATCCCAGGGAATACGTCATTGAAATAAATATACACCTATAATTGTGAGGAAGATGGCAAAGTTTACTCGGAGTTGACACATTACCTGACAATTCTAATGGTCTGCATAACAAAATTAAGGACCATACATCGCCCGGGATTCCCTGGACCGTCCTTGGCCGTCTGGAGGGGGGGGGGCGGCTATAAAGCTGCAATTTTAATGTTATTGCCGCAAGAGCAACATGGAGTTGAGCCTACGATGGTCTGGGTTCGTCTGTCTGCTGGCGGTTATAACAGTCTGCTCAGGTAAATCTAATAGTATTTACCATTATTAACAAATTTGTTAAAATTTAAAAAATATTTAAAAATATACCCGAGGTATTTAGCTAACCAAAGTCATCGGTATTCGGTTCCGTATTTCAAATACCTTATACCTAGACGACAAATACAAAATGACTTGAAAGACATAAATTATCAATACAGTAAAAATTATAATTTTTTTTTTTTCAAATCTGTTGAATTTAGTAAACATTACAAATAAAAATTGAGGAATATTAAATATATTACGATAAATAAAAAAAATCAAACTATTATTATTGTTTAGTAGTAAAAAAAAAAAATATTTATTTATTTTAACTGTACATTTATTGACCACTACCCAAATCTACTCGTACTTCATACGGTCAACTATTAATCTTCCAATTGAATAAATTCATTTAATATTACTTTATAATGAATTTTCTTAACGACTCTTAGTTTATAATCAATTGGTTTATTTACAGACAATTGACGGAAACATATTAAGCCAAAATTTTGAAGTTTTGAGTTATTTGTTTTTTTCAGTCTAAAATGTTAAAAAAATTAAATTCCAAAGAACATATTAATATCAGAATAATTTACTTATAAAAAGTAAAATTACTATTCCATAAAAAATATACATATCATCAAATATCTCAAACTTCAATTTTTGACTTAGTGTACTCCACTTGTAAACCAACAATATGATGTTAGATTGTTATCCTCATTTTCATGTAAATATTACTGTTTTGCTTAAAGAGTGGCACATCTGACAAAGAAATTTAAGATTTATTTATAATTTCAAAAAAAAATTAATTTTCAATTAAAATATTACAAAAGATTCAAGAAGCCCTTTCTGACTTAATGTACATTATTTATTTTCGATGCGTCTCAATATTAAGGGATTACAAATGTTTTACTTGCTCTATCGAAATATAGTGGGTTGGTTTCTTTTCACACTGAATTTTATAATGAACAAGGGTAATAGAGATATTTTATTAATTGAAAAAGTTTATATTTTATATTTTAAAAAATAAATAAATATTTACCACCACAATCCATGAAGGGTCAGGGGCACAGTATTTTGTAAGGTAGTACTGTTACTAGGCCAACGGTTTCACACGGAGGTGATTTGGTCAGAATAACGTTTGACCATCAGATTTTCACCTAATTAAGGGTACCTACTTCATGAGGGCGGACCACGGAGGACTCCCAAAACCTGGCTGACACACGACTACAGTGAAACACGAAATAATTATCTGCCACAGCTGGATCCGAACCCGGGTCCTTCGAGTTAGGAGCATCGTGCCTTATCACTGAACTACTCTCTCCCATATATTTTATTATTATTTATTTATTTTTCATGATTGTCGGTTAGTGAAACGTAACCTCTTTGTATTTTTAGTAACATTATAGTTTTGCATTACGGATTAACAATTTTTTGTTTCGAAAATGACTTTTTTATTTAGTAAAAGGCTTTTTTAAATTTAATAAATCACATTCGCTGTAAAAACAAAGGAGAGGAGGGATAAAACTATCAGATTCCAGCTATTTGTGCAAGAATAATAATTTCAAATTAATTTATATGTTATTAATAAGTAATAAGTTTTTTATAGTAAATTTGCGTTAATTATATTGCATATTATATAAATTTTAAATCTTGAAATAGGGTAATGTTTCTCTAATGGTATAGCTAGCAAAGAAATATAAAATCTGTACGTTGTACTTGTGTGAACTTCAATATATTGAACAGCTCATTAAGGAACAACCTCCTCTTGAAGACGTAGGCACGCAAGAGATTAATAAGTCTCTTCCGCCAACCGCCCACAATTACAGGCAATCAAAGAAGTTTAAATAAAATAAACATAATTATCCTTGCCGTTAATCGATATACATATCTATTTGTTAAATTGATCGATTAGTTTACTTTCAATGCTAAGGTATAATTATCAATCGTTCGCCACCTTTTAATGAACTTCGTCCAAAAGGTATATATATATATTGCTTTAACAAATGTTGTTTTAATGTAAACCACAGACCGCAGTGGGTGAATATTCTATTTTAACCGCATCAATTTTAAAAATAAGAATCTCCTTTTCCATCAACTAGTTTTTAAATAAAGTGATGAATTATTTTTTCATTAATTTTAGACAAGTGATCTCTTGATAATGAATATGTTTTTATATTAAAATGTTTGATTCAGAATTGCAGTATTATATTACTAGATATTAGGCCTCATGTGTGATGATAAAAAGCATTCAGGTTTTAAATTATCTCCCATAAGGGCCCCATAATAAAATAAATAATAATAAAATCTTAATTTTAAAGTGGAATAAATAAAATCTTAAGCACTGGGAATATCATTTTACTTTTTTTTTAATACCAGATCGACCTTAATGGTTAATGTAAGAGGTGCATTTTTTTTTAACAATGGATTTTGGAGCTATAGTGTATAGTCTCATACAAAAGACACCCCCCTAACTATATACAATGTTATAAATAAGACAAAAAATTAAGATAAAATAAATAGATTAAAATAATAATTCTTAATAAAAGATAACTGTAAAGTTAATAACAAAAACAATGATATTTATGGATTTAACAAAATAAATAATTGACTTCTAATGGAAAAAAAAATAAGAAAGTGAATTTAAGAAAAAGATGAAGAGAGAGAGAGAGAGAAAAAAAGAAATTAGGATAAAATAAAATTTTGAAGTGAAAATAACAAAACCAATAAATATAGATTTTATAACTGGATGTCCAGCAGCAGATCAACATCATTGATCATTGATAAAGAATATAAATAGGCAGGATAAAATATAAGCTATTAAATTAGCTTTAATATTAACCTAAACATTACAAATTCTGGGTATGTCAGTTACATTTGTATGGGTTTCCAAGTCACCTGGAAATCGTAGGGAATGAACTAACCGACCGAGCTGCAAGAGAAACACTCGATCTCCCGGGACGGGCAATCTGGTATTAAAAAAATAAATCAATAAAATGATATTTCCAGTGCCAAAGATTATTTATTTATTTATCTGGAATGAGCAAACCCCTCTAAATCAAATTTAAAAAAAAAATTAAAGATAGATGAAAATCTTTGTGGAACTAAAGTCCTACCAGTAAAATATAAATTATTAAAAAGTACGTCAAGCCCTGGGGTACCTCCAGCCATAAATGTCGTACTGTCTAGCCTGATAATAGGTCACACGAGGCTTACACACTCCTATCTTATCACAAAACAATCTCCTCCGAAATGTCAATATTGTAACAACAATTTGACAATTAGCCATATCTTCCAGAATGCTTATATTTCACGTTACACCTCAATACCTCAAGGATTAAACCTGAATATTTTAATAACCCTTAGAGACTATGATATAATAATAAGATTAGTATTTTAGTTTTTAAAATCAAAAGGTTTACTGTCATATATATATAACATTAAATAGACCAAAAATAATACAACAGATGTAAGCAAAAATAAATGAGAAATTAATATCTTTGATGACCAGTAATGTGTTTTATGCTATTAAACCCAAATAGGCAGCTTTAGTCGCCTCGAAAATGAAAAGTCGAGAATGAAGGCTGAATTTATAGATTATGTTGTACTATTTACATAAATTTTTATCATCTACTTTCAACTTTACTGATATTTACGTTTCCTTTCATTTCGACTATATTTATTGTGCCCACTTGTATAATGTAATTGATTATGTAAAATCGAGTATGATAACCAAATATAAAAGTCAAAAGAACACACAAGCGTTTGTTACTTCATTCGATTATCAAACCTTTGTACAAGTCTTGGATATGCGCCCAACGTATAGATCCACATCAGGCTTTCCCAAGTACCACGAATAAAATTGAATTATCAGAGAACACGAATTCTCGAGATTCGATTATAAATAGCTTTGAAGTGTGAAATAACTATCGATTAAGCGTTGCTCATGAATAGCCCTTTGCGAACGAAGGTCACTTGGACGGTAAACGTTGAAGAATTATGTGCCTCAGAACTTTCATAATGTGTTAATAATTTTCCTACTATCGAATCCGGGATCTTATCTCTACGGTCATTTAATATCATTAACTAAATGATTTTTGGATTTCTTTGAAAATTTGAATTTAACAATTTTAGAGGACACTAAAAACAAATATTTTATTTAAAAAAGAAAAAGCGACTTTTGGTTTTTGTTATTTTGTATATATTTGAACCTTTAATACAATTGACAATCTTTTTTTTTTTTTTATTATACATCAGAAAACAAATCGATTGCTAAATTATTACCCCACTATGCTATAATAAGTGTAGAGTATTAAAATAATTAAAACGAACTGCTGAAGCCAAGTATGATAAAATGTTTTTTATTGAGAAATAATGTTTTTTTTTTTCATTTTTCACACCTCAAAAAAACGTTAAATACAAATTTTCATAATAATCAAAAAGTATTTTTTTTATTCAAAATTTTTCTCGTACCAGTTTATTTTTCCGAAAATCACTAAAAATGAATTAATGTTAATGTTATTCAACTAATCTTCACGGACGTACGAGTGGTTTAGGGCCATCTCAACTTCATAAAATTGTACATACCTCGAACATTTTTTTAGAACCGGAGAAATAAAGTAAAACGTTCTTCTTTATTCGAAATTACTTCTTCTTCATTATAAAGAAATGAAATCTAAAAGATATTATTATGGAATGGAAAGCAGAAATTCAGCTTTCTAGCACTTGTATTTATGTTGGATTTAAGTAACATTATGAGAAGAAAGGAATTTTTATCGTGGACGCGGGATTTCGGCAGAAAAAAGATATACTTTAAAAATGAGGTCCAAAAATTTGTATTTCTTGCTTTATATGAAAATTCGTGTTTTAAGGGTTTCAAAAGACGCTAAAATCGAATCTGACCTGACTTTTTCTAGACAAAAATTTTTTTTGTCTATTTTACTATTCCAAAAAAGCCGGTATTCCCACCTCCGTAACTTCTCCTTGTTAGTTGATAGTTCGGTTTTACAGTAACAAATGAAATAAACTAAACTATTATAGCTCACAAATTAGACAGGATTACGTTGATGGGGCTAACCTGCTGGAGCTGTTTATGTTGGGGGACTCGCAGTGAAGGTTTACACATGGTCTCGCATCAGTTGAGGATGGCCTTGTCTTTATCAGATAGTGTATCTTAAGAAAAAGAGAGCTTTTCGAGAAAACAAAAATTGTGGCTACTCAACTTCATTTATTTGCTGATGCACAAAGAATACCAATAAGTCAAATAGACAACAATAAGTTGCATTTATTTCTTTTAGTAATATATTTTATAAAAAGCAGTTGAAAGATTTGATACTTGAATATTCAAACAAATTAAAGTTTTAAAAAATTAGGATAATGAAGTAAGTAAAAGGTAAATTTAGTTAATAAGTTCTGTTCCATTGAGTATACTGAACGTTGATAAATGTATGAGGCCCATTGGTTGTATCATTTGATGTTTAACATGTTGATTTATTAATTTAATGACAAAATAAATATGACTCAGGAGTAGAAAATATTTGAAAACCGTTGGATAGTGGCATTTGTTCGTTATTATTGTGGCAGAGAAGCAAGAAAATGATTGGATCGCACAGGGTGCAGTTGAATCACTCACTCCAAGAGGGTTTAATTCATTTATTTTAAGAAGCAGTAGGGAGTTTGTTTATATATTATGAAGTAGAATTCAGGTGAGATTATTATTGTTATGTGAATTAATAAATTCAATAGTTGTAGGTTCAAAGAAGAATTAAGGTCAGATAGATAAACCACAACCGTTCCTATTCATCCATCTATTCTCAGTCCACTGATGTTCCGCAAGGTAGTATCTTTGGTTACATCCTCTACACCGTCTATAAGGCTGACATTCCAACCAATATCGATTTATTTTAACTTTTCTGATTTCAAACATATTAGGGTAACTTTCTATGTTTTCTAAGGTGTAGAAATGACAATGATATTGGTTGTAATATCGTGTATCAATTTATTTTAACTTTTCTGATTTCTAATATGGTTAGGTCTCTTTATATGATTTAG
>NW_027107582.1:529618-530253 GCF_000696795.3 Halyomorpha halys | reverse complement strand
TATTATAATATCGACCCGGGTTCAAATCCAGCTTTGGCAGATAATATTTGCTGTTTCACTGAAGCCTTAAGTTAGTCTGGAGTCCTCCCAGCCTCGTATAACAATATATCTTAATAATTAATACATTTATTCTCTGTCAGTAATTTCAAGAACCACAACAATTGTTTGAAAACTTGATCTTATAACTAACAACAGTGTAAATTTCAGAGTTGGGCAAAAATAATTCGATTGATAAGTACGAATACGCTTGTATTCCATAAATTTTCTACACGAATAATCAATTATTTGGGAAAAAAAATACGTTTAACCATCCGAATACATTAGCATTCCTAGAATTTCGCTAGCACACATTGTCTTACAGACCCATAACGGTTCCTTAGTTCATTTTGTCATCAGGGATCGATATATGTTAATTTTTAAGATTTATGTATATGTAAGGGTCCCTTAATATGTTTTAGGATATACAGAAAATGCAAATGCTATCGATTTTAAGATCGCGTGTCGATTTATTTTAACTGTTCTGATTTCTAACATATTAGGGTAACTTTCTATGTTTTCTAAGATGTAGAAATGACAATGATATTGGTTGTAATATCGTGTATCAATTTATTTTAACTTTTCTGATTTCTAATATG
>NW_027107582.1:525515-526572 GCF_000696795.3 Halyomorpha halys | reverse complement strand
CCTCCGACAAACTTCTCCAATCATTAATCTACGGTCAACTATCTACACCTAATTTTAAATCATATAAGTTAACATAAATCTATCCGCGATCATAAAATGAATTAGGACCGACGTTTCGCCCCTCTTTGTAGAGCTACATCAGGGCTGTTCATGATGATAGCTTTACGGACTTTTTTTATACATAATTTAAAAAGTCTGTAAATCTATAATCCTGAACAGCCCTGATGAAGCGCTACAAAGTGGGCAAAACGTCGGAAATAAGTATTTGTTTACTATTTTTGTTCTTTTTGACCGCAACCCTGACCATCTTCTTCATATTTTAAAAACTTATATCAGTAACCATGTGAAAAGGTTTTCACAGATATCGGATCTGTTCTTATATAATAGGAATTCAAGAAGCTTCTAACCCAATAACTGTTGAAGAACAGAAAAAAAAGTGAAACAAAATTAATTAGGAACCCCATTACTTTAGTTGAATACTAAAGTACATCGGCCGGCTATCCGTTCCCATCCGGGGGATCTCCGATGATGTCATGTGTAAATAAAAATAAATATGGAAGGATGAAACTAATTGCCCGCATCGGAATTCAAGCAAGACATCGTCCAGCTCACACGAGAGAATATAAAGGAAAAAGATGAGTCGTACCCATCTTGGAGCCTGGTCTGTTCTTGCGTCATTCTACGGTATTAATAGATCGAATCTCATTACATACGTCCTTAGGTAGTTTAAAAAAAATAAATAAATAAAAAAGTAGAAAACTAATTTAAAATCCTACAAATGGGTAGGAAAAGTAGATAAACAACATTGTATATCCCACCATAAACTATGCTAGCAGGCTCCCAACCGGTTTTTATTTTCAATAAATTTCACAATAGCAACTACTGTATAATTATTATTTTTAAAATTAACTGACTCAAAAATCTGGTGCCAGTTTTGGGCAAAAATTAGCTATAGTTAAAACTTTTTTTTTTTTTTAAATTGATAGATTTATTTATTGATAGATATTACAATCTGCCACACAGTTGTGGGCAATAGGTAATATTGATAAATGATCTC
>NW_027107582.1:522417-524415 GCF_000696795.3 Halyomorpha halys | reverse complement strand
GAGCTCAAGAGATCCCAGCGCATCCCTCTCGCCGCATCACTGGTATGGGCCAGTGGAGGCTGAGCAAGTGCGCTAAAGCCGCAAACACTCAACTTGAGTGGAGAATCTGACCATTGCCAGAACTCCAATTGTCCATTTTTTTATTTTAATAAGTCCCTATAGTTAAAACTAATAGCTAAAATTATCATGGATATGATATTTATTTATCAATGGTTCACTCATGAATAAGAGTTGTTCTATGAACATTTTAGCTGTTAGTTTCATCCATAGCCAATTTTTACCCATCTCTGCTGCAATCAGACAACTCTCACTTAGCACCCTACATACATCTCCAAATTTTGTGCCTGTCGGTGGTCTCTTGTTGATTTTGTTGTTCAAATTAAAAAAAAAAAATACTGAGAGTTATCATTGCCCTTGTAACTAAAAAAATTATTTGTTTTAATTATTAATTGCTCAACTAGATATTAAATCGTTTTTTATAATAGAAAATTTATGATACTAATTTTTCTAATTAAATAATGATAGTGATATCAAATAATAAATAATGATATTATGTTTTATAATACATAAATCAGAGTCATATCTGAGTTAACAATCCGATAGATTTAATGAACTCAATGGTGTAGTTAATGTTCTCCTCATTGCCGCCCAAGGCCTTGGGAAGTTGTCGAGAAACACTATAATTTTTCATGATCCATGACACTCCTCAAACATGTGAAACACACAGAGTTGACTTTTTATAGTGTTGACACTGAGGTGTTATGTGATCTTTCCTTGTTATGAGATGTTCTTGGATCAACCGGCAGTCTTGTTGAATTTATCACAATGTTTAAGATTTTTGAAAAAAAAAAAAAAAATTAAGACCAAGAAGGCGCAAATTAAGAACAAATTTTTTTAATTTTACTGTTGCTTTAAAATTGTAGGATTTCTCAAGTTGAGAATAAACAATATAAATTTTGTTGCAATTCTGCAAAGAATACAACAGTTTAGCAAATGATAACGAAGCTTAAGGCGGATCCACACGTTGGTCGCTTGCCACGAATCGGAGGTTTGTATAAATGCTCGGTAAACAAAGAGCGGACCATCCACATGTCACTGTTTTTCAGAGAGGCAAGCATGGCGGATGTGTAAGGGGTTTCAGCCATTGCACGGGGATCATATTAATTTTATCATAAAAAAAAAGAAAATGGAAGGAGATTAAATGAAATTAATTATAAATAAATAAGATTAAATATAAAACTTAACAAGAATCGACAAATAATTTTAACCTCCTAACAGCTCTCAGTTGCTACTAAACAAAGAACAATGGTGGAGATGCTACACTGTGTCTAAAAAACCGACTCTCGACGGATCGGCAACGAGCTTAGGCCAACTCGTACCAGCCACGTCAAGCCACCCAACCACATGCTCGCGCACGTCTGAGTTCGCTACGGCCAACATGTAGAGGCCCCTTTAAGGGGAAGGGACGTGACGGCCGTGCGGGTTGGGGCGCAGGTCCCAGGGCACTCGGTTCGGAACGTTGTGGATTCGATTCCCAACTGGGACAGTTAAACATTCATTTTTCAGCGGTCCCGAATAATGAATCTTGACACTCCTACCTTGGTCAGTACGCGGCGGCAACCTAGGTAGCCGTCAGGGGTTGGCACCACCAAATACCATTACCCTTTAAGGGGCCTCTACATGTTGGCCAAGCCATGGCGAACTCAGACATGCACGTGCATGTGGATGGGTGGCTTGTACGAGTTGGCCTAAGCTCGTTGCCGATCCATCTAGAGTCGGTTTTTTTGGACACAGATCAAAGGGGTTCGTGAGAGCGTAGCATCTCCACCATTGTTCTTTGTCTAGTTGCAACTGAGAGCTGTTAGGAGGTTAAAGGTGTTTGTTGGTACTTTTTATGATAAGTTTTATATTTAACCTTATTTATTTAAATTTAATTTCCTTTCATTTTCTTTTTTTGTAATAAAAATAATATAATCCCAGTGCAATAGCTGAAACCTC
>NW_027107582.1:503377-522142 GCF_000696795.3 Halyomorpha halys | reverse complement strand
GAGGATAAAATCTAGCTGAGATTAAAGATCATTTAATTGTACATTGACAAGCAGAGTTTAATCAAAATCATTAGAGCTGAGAGATTTTGGAGAAATTCGAAAACGTTTGAAAAATTGATCCTATGAAGTGACTCATCTAGTTAGTCGATTTTAGCCAAAAAGTTGTCGCATCTTAGGAAAAGAATAATAAGCCATAGCGGTACGATAAAGAAATACTGGAAAGAATAGAAGAAAAAATATGATAAACTGAAGTCGTCACCTAGTAATCGTATGTAGTCTCCTAAAAACAAAAACAAAATTTATGAAATAATCAACAATTCCATCATTATCTATTTATTATCCAATCTCATTATTCAAAAAAAAAATTGTATGAGTTTTCATCTTCTGTCAACTTAATTTAATCTCATAATTATGAGAGATAGTTGACCGTGGATGATGAATGAGGAGAAGAAGGTTGGGAGTGCGGTCAATGAAAAACACAAATAAGTACGATTAACTTATTTTAATGTGCCAACGTTTCGGCTAGAGTTTCTAGCCTTCTTAAGCGCTGTTCGCTGGAAGATCGAACGCCTAATCTAATTTAATCTCTCTCTCTCTCTCTCTCTCTCTCTCTCTCTCTCTCTCCCCCCCCCCTTTCATAACGCCCTGTTTATTTTTTAAACTTTTATTTATTATTTATTAATGCCTAAAAATTTTCGGAGTCATTATTAAAACTTTACTATAGGACAACTATAATGATATAAATACCTTATATACAACAAAAATCATTGTCTTCAGTAATAAATCTGTGCCTAATTTCATGAATACATCTGTAAACAGAACATACAAACATTTCTTTCTATAAGTATAAATTTCAATTTTAAATATAATTTTAATATTGTGTTTATTTAAAAATAAATGATATGATGTATCATATAAAATCGGTTATAATTATTTGTCTAGAAGCTTCAGCAGATGAGCAGTCATCTCCTTCTGAACCTGAGACAATCGAACCAAGCCCATTGGTACATTCACTCCTAGCAGGCAGAACTGTAAGAGTAAGTTTTATTTATTAAACTTGAACATTTGAAAATCACAAGTAGTTCTATATATAAGGCTGTGGTGTGAGATTTTACATTTCTTCTAATTCTACTCCACAAGGTCAATTACTACATCTTAGATCAGACTCATTCAAGGATGTCTTTTCTGTTTCCAGTTTTCAACTTGTTTCTAAGGGTTGAATTTTATATATTTTTTCAAGGAATACTCTTATTACTTCTTAATTTTCTTATTGGAGACATTTCGTAACAATTGTCCATCATCTAGTCTATAGTACAATTATATTAGAACAAAAGAGATCTTATCAACCTTTTACATACATTTCTAATTTTACATAAATGATTATATTACATTTGGATATATAATTATTTTTAAAATATTGCAGGTTGATGATGGTGCACTTCCATCCCTTCAAAGACAAAAAAGAACCTTTGGAAAATGGCTTGGTGGAGGTGGAGGTGGATGTGGATATGGATATGGCTGTGGAGGGGGAAGTGGTGGTGGCTATGTTACCTATCCTAAAGTGATTGAGGTCACAGTGGTCAAAGGAGGAGGAGGCGGTAGGGGCTGGTGAGTGCACCATTACTGCTCATGTCTATCCAAAAATGTTCAAAAATATATTCCTAAGTACCTTTTATCAGAAAAGACTGGTATAAATTATATTTAAAAATATTTGTTGTTATAGGAGTGATTTTTATGAAAAAATAAATTTTTGTACCAAATAGATATCTTGAAAATTTTACATACTGGAATAATAATAAGATTTTTTTTATTTATTCTGGGACTAGTTACTTTACAACAATGATACAGGCATCAACAAGAGGCATTAGTATCTTAGAGTATGGTATAAAATAAAAATAAAAATTAACTTATAGAACATCATAAAATATAATTAAAGTAATAAATTGGAGAAGAAAATAAAACAAAAATATTTAACAGAATATGTAAAATAAAAAATGCCAGAAAAAAATAAAACAAAACCATATATCACCTCATAAACCATTAGTTACTTCTATTAATTCAAATGAACAAAGATGATAGGGGATTTGAAGGTTGGAAGAGTATTAGAACAACAAATGAAGGAGGGAATACAATTCCATAAGGAAGATATAAAGAAAAATCTGCAGTTACATATAAGTCTGAAGCCTGTGAATGGATATCGCAGGAATGTACTGAAGATGCAAATTGAAGATCAGAGATGTACGATGGATGGCGGACTGCATAGCTTGGTAGAGGAAGGAATATCATAGTTTTTATTATGAATTTTCTGTATACATTCAGGTGTTCAGATTGGTCACCATATTCGTGTGATTCATATTATTGAAGGGCTAGTTCATAATAATTCACATAAAAAGATGTAGTGTGAGTTTATCCACAACAGCTTTCAAATATATACTGTATAATGACTTACTAATACTACAAAATATTTTGAATGGTGCCTATAGTTGTTGATGACCAATATAGGAAATGGTTCCTATTCCATTTAAATAGCTACTGAAGTGTTACCAATGAAGGTTAATTAATTAATAAGTAATTACAACAAAATTGTGTTTATATATGAGCTTCAAGAACTTTGTATATGAAAAATAAAGGTGCAAAGGTCACATCCCATTGTTGAAAGAAAAGTCTTCAGATTCTTCAGTAGGATGAATCAAGTATTTTATGATGCTATTTTTTTATTGTGGAATTACCTTTACCTGTACATGTATATTTGGGTATTTTAATAATTTTACCTAATTTTTTGTAATATTTACTGGCATTTTTTGCTATAATTAGACCAAATTGAAGTAGTATCTCACAGACGACAAGCAACTAATCATCCACCATAAGGCAGTACGACTACTAGATTGTTAAGCATTTATATTAAAAATAAAAATAATTTTCTTCACCATATTATATTTATTGTAACCATTCTTTTAATTTATTTCTTTTTTATAATGTATCCATTTTTAATTTTTAATAATTTCTCCTCCTTATTATGTTTATTATCTTTTGATGATTGCCTATTTTTAATATTTTAATGTTATCTTTACTTTAACATTATTTTCAAATGTAACATACCAGTTAAACGCTAACTCTCACCACTTTTCTTTTCAGTCTCTTTTTTTCAATTTTTGCTTGACTCCATTAAGTAAGGTATCTTTTTTATCCTTGCAGTGTAGTTCGCTCACATTAAATAGTTTTATTACTATTTGAGGTTTTTCTTTTACCACATTCGGACCATCTTCTTTTTACAAATAAAAATATTTATTATTAATGGTTTTAATTAAAATGATATTTTAATTAATTTATAATCTTAAACACTTTTTGAGACTGGTTAATTTTGATAAATTAAAATTTAGTTTCTATCCATTTTAGTCTCAACACATTTTATTTTTCTTAAAAGTCTGACGTTTCGGCCAATCCGGCCATCATTAGACACAATCTACTACAATACAGCTTTTATTACATGTATGATCCTCAAACATTTCAAATTACTTAACATTATTATTTATAATCTATCTTACCTTAATACAATTTTAGAACTAAATGATTTAAAAACTCAACTTCATGCAGGCTATTCTGCCCAGGTCAAAACAACAGTTTCTATAAAACATTAAAACATTGGGTAAAACATATTTTTTTGTTAATAAGTATATCCCACATTATGTCTAATTACCTAATTAGTCAATATTCACATTAAAACCAATATTAAAATTCATTTATCACAGTCACTATTTGTTAAAACTTAATCACTCTGTGATTTAATGAAGATGAAGAAGGTTGGGTTGCAAGCATTGTTGTGATAAATTTCATCATACATGTAATAAAAGCTGTTTTGTAGTAGATTGTCCCTGACGATGGCCGGATTGGCCGAAACGTCGGACTTTTAAGAAAAATAAAATGTGTTGAGACTAAAATGGATAGAAATTAAATTTTATTTTAACATAATGATATTTTAAATTTAAATTAAATAATTTATCATTTTAAAAATTTTCTAATTTAACAATAGGGGCAATACTGGTGGCTATTATCCCGGGGGAGGAGGAGGAGGAGGATGTGGTTACGGTGGATGCGGTGGAGGAGGTAGTCCAGGTTACACTCACTACCCGAGCGGAGGAGGTGGCTGTGGCCCAGGTGGCTGCGGTGGTGGAGGCCCAAGCTACAACCACTACCCAAGCGGTGGAGGTGGTTCCTGTAGTACCTGTGGTGGAGGCGGAGGAGGAGGATCCTATTCTTATTCCCAAGCTTCAGCCTCAAGCAGTTCAGGATCATGGTAAAAAAAACTTGGAAAATGGAAAATGGAAAATGGTAAAAAAAGAAGCTAAAAATAGTTTATGTAAAGTTATGAAGAGAGTTGATTATTTTCTTAAATATAAGCCAAGTTTATCCTGGAAAGGTTCAGCTAGTCTTAGGGCAATTTTTATAAATATTCTTAAGGAACATAATAGTTTCACAAGTACACAATAAGTATTATTAAAAATTAAAATCTCAGATTTTTTACTAATATCTCGAATAATTTTATAATTATATATTTACTTAATTTTATACAGTAAACTGCATATTTGTTTATGGTAATTAATTTAAAATTCTTTTAAGGGGTTACGGTAAGAAGTAATCACTGTCACTGCAAAACACCAATGTGACCAGAAAATAAACCAAGAGACCTCTGAGTTATTTCAGTGAGAAGCTTCAGAAAACAAGAAGTATGTAATATAATAAAATGTTGATGTAAAAAATTAATAATAAAATTTGTATTAACATGAGTTTATTTCTACCAAATCACAAAATGTTTTTTTTTCTAGAGTAGTGCTTCCTAAGACTCCTCAATCCAATTCATATCATGGCATGAACCCTCTAAATCCTATAAAAATTTAAAATTTGGTATCCTCTCATTAACCACTACTTATAATTGCATAAATATGTATGTACATGTATTAGCAGGTTAAAATTGAAATTTCTGGAATAATATAATAAAAATTATTCCTAGGATCAAAACAAACATATCGCTTCAATAGCGTAACATCTCAAAAAAATTTTATTTTAGGATATGCATGTAATATTAGCAATATAAGGTCTAAACAGTAAATCACAGAATCATAGTAAAATATACGTCATAAAATCTCAGTAAAAAAAGTTTTTTGAGATGTATAGGTCTTACCTTGATTGTTAAGATTACTTCCATATCTCTAAATAACCATTTTTATGGAGATGTAACAGTTAAAATCGTTAGATTGTGTGGATCTATTTCAGATTTTGTGGTGGCTGAAAAACCTAAGATTTATGGGAATTTCGGACTTTAAACAATGGACGTTTGCAAAATTTTTAGTTTGCCAAGACAAAATTTATATTTTATTTGATGATGACTGATCATAATTCATAGTTGAACTTTTAACAAACTAGCATAAATTCTAATAATGTTTGTTGATAACTGGAATTTAATGTTTGAGGATTTGATCTTCCCCAACTAAAGGGTTGAAGATAGGCTAGGGTTGAAGTTATGCTAAAGCTTGTCAAAGAGAGTTGAAAAGTCGAGATTTATTTTGTGAGTCAACCACAAAATTGAGGCCTTCTAAGCTAAATCAAAACCATTAACCCTTCTGATCTAAAAAAATCCAAACAACAATATGCCTCAGTAAAAAAATCTTTAAAACTTTGGTGATGTTATAGTTTTGAAGATGCTGAAAATTTCCTCTGTTGAAAAACATTCAACTGATTACCTGTAGAACAGATGGCAAACAAGTGGTTTTGTTTCCATAGGAACAGAAATCTTATCAATTAGTTATCACTACTGGTGACTAAAAAACAAAAACAGCACTAATCATGGAAGATCCATACAAAAAAAAGTTTCATTAGGTAACCATTGTCTTGACTCAAATTTCAAAGTTAAAATTATCTCCTATTGATAACATAATTAATATATTGATAGCAATTAGATTAGCTTTATTATCTACTTTTTTTTTTTTTACTTCATTCTCATTCATAAATTAAGTTCATAGTTCTCATTTACTTTCCATCAGTCCTGTCCTTGTCAGATTTTATAAGGGTGCAAAACCAAAAATTAATTGTCTTAAATTTTTACTTTTCATGAAATTTAAGATAACAAACAAAAATTAACAAGCATAATCATTTTTTTTTTAAATTTCATTTTAACACTTTTTTTTACATTAGCCAAATAATCATACATATAATGAACCATGTTCCATAAATTTAAACGTTATTGTAACATCTGTCAACAAAAGTCATAACATTAACAGTCTTATGTAAACATTTTTAATGAAAAATAACAACTATTAAATAAACTTATTTTGTTTGCCCAATTTATAATCAACAACAGAATTTAAATGAACAATACAATACATTTTGAATAAAAAATAATTTAATAAGAGAGTTTAGAGGTGAACACATCACAAAACCACCGAATAAATTTAAATTAAACAATTATCAAATGAATTTATTTGTTCAATTCAGGTTTTTAAAATGCAAGTTTTTCTTTTCAAGTGTAGGAAAAGAAAACGAAACAACAAAATATTGTTTTGATCTTAAGAAACAATATTCTTAAAATTGGTAACATAAAGATTTTTTAAGCTATAAAAAACTAACTACAATTAATTGTAAAAAAATACATCATGATTCAAAAAATTATCAGAAACTATTCTGTTTTCATTTAATTATAAATACATATCAGCAAAGCGATGTATAAAAGTTATAAATTTTAATATCAAACAACCAAAATATAAATTAATTTTTCTTTTCAAATATAATTGTCAGTAATCCATTGCACAGTTTAGTCTAAACCAGCCTGCATAAATGATTTTATACAGATGCCGAATAGAAGAGAAAAAAATCTTCACAAAATAACTGATTATATAATTTAAAAAAAAATTATGGATCTAACATATTAAAATAACAATTGCTATACAGGAATCCATAAATTTTATCGCTAAAATAAGTACACTAAAGAACAATAATTTATAATCAGTCATTTACTCGGTGAGGAATAATAGGATCTTCAACAACAATAGTGCTACAAATCATATCATATCCTGTCCTGTTATGGGGGAAGAAAATAAATGCAAAGCTTGTTGGAACTAAAAGAGCTAAAACGAAGTTCTTAGCTACAGATCTGAAGAAAGCAGTCGCCAAACCAAGATTTGTTCCGGGCTTTACCACAATAACTCCATCACTTTCTCTAATAAAAGCTGAAGATTCACAATGGATTACACGTAGTCCCATAATACTCTTTCCTGGAGTAGCGCCACCAATTTGCCCATTATGTCCTCCTTGTAACCAAAATGTCTGAAATATAAATAAATAATATACAAAGAGAATAAAACTTTAGTATTTATTTATTATATAACACACCAAGAAAATATAATTTATAAGGAAAAGATGATAGGAGGTGCAGTCAGCAAATATACACAAATAAGCAAAACTTATTTATTTGTGCCAACGGTTTGACCCGAATTTCAGGACTACATCAGACCTGAAAAACAAAATAAGATAACAACCTTAATTCACAGAAAAAGAATAAGAAAATAATGACAAACAAACTTGGAAATACACATAACAATAAGTTAAGTAACTACAGATGATACTAATAGAAAATAAAATTTAATATTGTGGAGGTAAGAATTAGAAAGAAATTATTAAAAATCATAATTTTTATCATTTATATTGTACAATTATTACCTCTACAATATTATATTTTATCTTCAAGTAGAATCATCTACTATCTACTTAATTTATTGTTATGTACATCTCCAAGTTTTTTTGTAATTATTTTAGTTTTAGTTTTCTCAGAATTGAGGTTGATATATCGTTTTGTCTTTCAGCCCTGAAACTCAAGTTGAAATATCAGCACAAATAAATAAGTTTTGTTTAGTTGTGTATCATTACTGGCCACACCCCTGACCATCTCCTCATATCAATCTAGAGTCGACTTTTAATACCAATCATAAAAATATAATTTAAATTTTAAAAAATAACAATAACGAATAAAACACATTACTGTTTTGCTAAAAAGTAATAATAAAAATATGTTTACTACAAAGTTTTGATTTTTTTTTTTTTTTAATGGACATTTAAAAATTACTATATACTGGGGTTGCTTTCCCTACTGGGGTCATCCTACAAACTGTCTCAAAGCTGCTCTAATGGTTACAAACTAATCATAGTGTATTGTATAGTCTAAAAAATTTGTCACACAAAAATAAAAAACCTTTTTTTATTAGATATATCACTATTTAAGCAAAGCAGCAATATGTTTATTTTGCAACAAAAATAAAAAGCATTTAATTATTTAAATAAAAAGACTGAAAGTTCATAATGCCTGGTAAAATCTAATCATAAGAATGGATCCCATTAAATCTTACTATTGAACACAATAAATCTCTTTTAGAACATCTAGCTAGTTTAAATTATTATATTGAATACAATGTTATCTGTAAAACACAATGAAAATTAGATTTTATAAACATATTTAAAAATCAAACATATCACTTCTTTGATAGAAGCACATCTCAAAACAAAAAATATTTTATTTAGTATTGGGCATGTTTCTATGATAGTAATGTGGACAGGTGTTTCTTTCCTTACTGGGATCCTAATGCAAAATACCCCAAAGTTTCCATAATTATTAAAAATTAGAACCCCAGGGTACAGTATCATATTTTAATCTTATAGGATTTAAGTGGAATAAAAAATAAAAAATTTATTAATTTCTAAGTTGTCACACTATCAAAATAAAGCAGACATATTATTAATAACAATAAATATTGAATTTGTTTTATCTGGCAGGGTGGATAACATATAAGTAACAAAACTTAGAACATGAAGATAAAAACTTGTAAGATTGAATCAAATCAACTTTTTATGTCAAAGAAATCAAAAAGTTTATATTATTTGATAATAATAATAATAATAAAATCAATACTTAAAAGTAAAAGATTAATTTTTTACAAATTGCATCAAAGATGAAATATATGTGCAAAAAATTACCTCAAAGACACAAACAACCAGTCGATGAATCAGCTCCAAAATAAATATCTCTTGAGTAATTTGTATAAATTGTTTATAAGCCAATTTGGAATCTTTTTGAAGAATGTCTAACTGATCCAGATCTCTACAACACAAATAATATTTTAACTCTAGAATTTATTTTCTTACTATGTGCAATTATCAAAAGAACACTCACACTAAATGAAAAAAATCAATAGCAACATAGGTAACAGCAATTTTAACAAAAAACAATATCATAAAATCGATGAACTCAGCAGCAATGCGTTTCCAAAAACTAGGTACACGACATTCAACACCTAAAACAATGTACATATGTAAAATAAATTAGTTAAAGTATCATAAATATTCATATCATTGCTAAATATTAAACAACAAACAGTGTGAAAATCATTACAACACTAACAAATTTATTTAAAATCAGTGGATTCTAAAACCTTATCTACTCGCTAAGTAACCTAAAAATAAAATAAAACATGTACCATCTATTACACGTTGCCTAGTTGTTGCTTGTTGAGTTTGTACTGATGGACCAACTCGTTGACTAGCTTGCTGGCCTGCACCTTGCAATGGAGAAAAAGGAAATGGAAATTGAGGAGGGAAATTGAAACCCGGAGGTGCTTGCTGATTTAGAGAAGAATTTGATATCTGTCCTAACTGTTGACACATGAGAAAATAAGGAAATGCAGCGGTCACACCCTGCCAAAAAAATGCTTGTTGCAGCCAAAGTCGTAAATCAGAGAAATATTCCTCGGATGAATTATAAGTTTTCTTTTCAGGTTGAACAAAATTGAAAGATGGAACAGAATTTCCAAACCCGTGATGGGGTTGGTTAACACTTTGTGGGTTGCTATTAGTTTCTTTTTTGTCATTCCTTTTTTCTTCGGAATTTCCAATATTTTTCCTTGATTTACAGTTGGATGAGGGAGTTTTATTATCTCCTTTTGAATCATTTCTTTCACTTAGATCGGGGCCAGAAGTATTAGAATTTAATTTTTCAGTCAAATCTAGATCATTTTCAACATCCGCTTTTCTAATAATCTCTGGATTTTCTTTACTAGTACTCGGCTGACAAACAAATTGATCAAAAAATTCTGAAGAAAGGAATTTTACATTATTTGAACTACTTTCAGATTCCATAGGCTTATTTGTACCATCATTAAGATTACTTTTAGCAGTTAAATCCTTCAAATGATCAACTAACGTTTCAGTGCTTTCAGAGTTCTTCTCTTCACAGACAAGGCTAGCAGTTTCCTTTTCACTTTCAACTTCTGATGTGAAAGTAGTTTTATTATCTTCATCTGATGAACTCGAATCCATTTTTAGAAAACTAAGTTAACTTAACTTTTATTGACTTATTTATTTAGTTTACGTTTGACAACTCAATAATAAATATAACCATAACGTCCACTTCCCTCTGAAGTGCTGAGCCATCGAGGTAAAAAAGATAACGAAACAAAATAACCAGTATACCTCTTAACATATGTCTTAGAGAGAAGCCAAGGATTACTAGTGACAATGTTCCGAATAAACATTTTTTTCTATCTGACTTTGCCAGAACTGAATTTTGTCAAAACTAAGGGGTAAAAAGATAGATAATAAAAAACAATAACAAAAAACTGCTATTCCTTACTAAAAATTGTATAAAACTTTCTCTAGTCTTGCTTTTCTCAAAACTCCATGTTTGAATTAAACCACTTTTGATTTTAATGACTCATATCATCCAAAACCCAATTAGCCTAGACAGCATCATAAAAAAGGAATTTATTTTCTATTCCCGACCTTTTGCCCTACTTGTAGGGCTTCATCAAGGCTAAAAAAGATATAGAAATAATAAAAATATGTTGTCAATGTAAGAGAATAATTTGTTAATAAAGTAAACTGTGGTGGGGTTAACAATGATGTAAATATATGTACAAAATTATATAAAAATGGAAAAAAGAAGTAAAAAATAATATAATTTTATTTTTTCTCATTTTCAGGTCCAATGAGTACCATATATATTAATGTCCAGAGACTGTGGTGGCCTTTCAATTTGCCTCGGAATATTGTACAGCATCCACTCTTCCGTTTTGTTAGCCTTATGCTTGAGGTCATTTTCTAGTTGAAAGATAAAATTATCTTTGATCCCCAGCTAGTTCTACACAACTTTTTAAAATTACGTCGCAAATGCAAAAATGTCGAAATATTTTTCGGTATTAATAATATCGTCAATAAAGGCCAAGTTTCGTTCCTCAACATGCAACCCTTGGATACTTCCACCTCAATCTTTTGCAGTGGGCCTCTTATGTCGAGGTTAAACTCGATATAGGTTTTCGCCAAACGTATTTGCGGCCATCAGAGACGAAAACATTAAATTTACTTACATCTGAAAAAATAACATGTTTCCAGAATTATAAGTCTGTATTAACAAAGAATTTGGCTAACCTGTTTTTTGGGGTTCGTCTCGATACTAAAAGATTGTTGTTGATTGTTGCTTAAAGGCGTAAAACCCTCTGGTCATCAACGCCTACAACCTTGCGCAGAGGGAATATCGTAACCAATGAAGGTCTACTGAGGTGCGATTATTATGCAAGTTGAAAACTAAAAGATTGTTTCCTTAGAGGCATTACATAATAATTATATTTGTGAATAACATTTCTTACTGTTTGTAAACTTAATGTAGTATTTGAAGTTGATATGACCTCTTTTGCTGTAACAGCAGCTGATATAGTGGGATCTCTCCCTACAATATGTTCTTTTGTACCCTTTCACTAAATGTTTATGGCCGTTCTGAACGAGGTTTGTTTAAAAGCCACCCAGTCTTCCTGAACTTTTTAACAATTTTTCGAACAGTACTGAAACTTATTTCTAATCCATTCGCTATTTTTCGGTAATTAATTCCTTCGGAATATAATTCAATTATCCATTTTTTTAAAAGAAACACTATGTTCACTTGTTTTAGTCATGGTTTTATTGCTATCATTGTATTGTAGTTAATTCTCATTTCTATCCTATTGAAAGAAAAGATAAACATTTTAAACTGTGCCATTACTTTTTTAACCCTGAAAGTTTACTTTTTATATGATTACTTCAAACTCATCTTTGAATTCCCAACATTAATTGCTTTAAAAAATCTAGGTTTCAAGGGCAACTTGTGAAGTAAATATTCCTATTAAGATTTATATAAGTGTACCAATACTTTTTTGACTAACTGTAGGTCTCAATAGGTGAGTACAAATTTAGTGTAAGCTTTGAATGTTTTCGTTAGTGGTTATTTCGACTATCTATTTAATACATGTAGATATAATTAAATTCAAATAATAAATAAAGTACGAAACAAATTAAATTTAAGTTTTCAGAAAAGATATAAGCTTGTTACGTCATTAGCTTCTGTTCACTTTTAACAGAAGTGAAACTCTACCTAGTCAAATTTATACCTCTATGAAACCTAGGAGAGGTTTCAATACCACGTTTTATTCAAACATGTTCATATAGTTGTGTTGACTGCTGTTGAGTGTTTGGTCAAATTATAGAGTTATTAGTGTTATTCTAGCATGTTCAGGGGGAGGGGAAACAGAGGCGGTAAGTTTTATTCTTAAATAAGGAATTATTGTAGTATTATTTATTAATGGTGGATAATGCTTGAATGTCAATATCGGTGTTTTTTTATTTTATCTAAAACTCAGAAGTAAACTTTTGTAACTGGCTTTTCACACTTTGTTAGTTTACATTACTATGGATATTTATGTTTCTCTTCTGTTATTTATTAATAAATTACCTAAAATTTTGATTTCCAATTCAGGTGTTCTATTGTTTACCTTTAGGAAATATTAAATTTTTAATGCTTATTACAATGAATCTTAAATCAGGGTAGTTGTTATAATCTGTTATAGCACAGCTTATTAATGATATGATGGTGAAATAAAAATTTTATTATAAAATACCATAATAATTTTTTTTTCAGTGATTTATTCTCATTTTATCTATTTATAAATTTAATGTACTTATGCAATATATCAATTAGGTATAACCCCTTTTAAATTTTTCTGATTTATTTAATATTGTTTTATTGATTTTAGGTCGAGGTTTTGGAGGTGGAAGAGGTGGAGGTAGAGGAGGTGGGAGAAGGTTTGAAGACGCTGGACCTCCAGAAACAGTATGTAAACTAAAGTGTTTAATATTAGCAAATATAAAATTTTAGAAATTTTATGATGAACAAAAAAAAAATTTGGTTATGGAATTTCACATGCTTAGGAATGCAGTATAGGATTCCAATGGGAGTCTTAGCCAAAAAAATTAGGAATGCAAGCACAAATTTGCTCTCATGAATCAGAATCATTTTATAAAAATAAGTTCACTTGATTGTGATATATTAAATAGGATTCTTTAAACATCCCAATAACAGTGTCATTGTTGGTTTCAGAAGAACAATAAAAAAAAAGTTTTTTAATGTCTTAAACGTATATACTTGCTAAACCCATTAATAACTCATTTTTTTGTTGAAATAATTGAAGTAGACAGCTAAAACCATAATGTAAGTATCTGTACATGATAGATACAAAACTACAAATGCATTATTTTGTATAAACACTTATGGACTTAAAGTAGAACGAACCATCTTATTACATATTCCTCTATATAACAAACATTTTGAAATCTCCTCGAATGAGCCTTAACATTTAATGGAAAATTAACCCCTAAATAATGAATTTATTATGTAAACAAAGCTCCACATTACAAATTAAAAACCCTCTTAGGAAAAAAGAATTTATCTTCGCTAAACAAATTTTCATTACAGTAACCTCTAATTAGTGAAAAGGACCTCAACTTAGTGACACATTGTGCATGGCCCTTCACAGTTTGTCAGATACACATGCTTTGACATGAATCAATGCAAGCCCTTTCCAGTGTCAATCCTGCTTCTTATTAGTTTCGTTATATGTTGTAACATATTGCTATAGTATTTATGAAACCACAGAATTTTAATAAGATTCCTGGGATTTAGAAGTAGGAAAAGGTTAACATTTTGAAAATATATACATGTATAAAATGAATTGTAGCAAATAAAGTTAATACAAAAAATATATACTTATATAGTTTAAGTATTGTATAACATGGGTTTAATGTGGTTCTAAGGTTTTTATCCCCTAATAAATCTGATTGATAGTTAATAATCTAATGTTTTTGTTTTTTTAATATTTCTTTATTGAAATTTACAACTGTATATAGGTTCAGGAAATTTTATGTAAGTTTGATTGGAGTGATACAGGCGTGTAGGGAAACTACCATTGGTAGCACACTAATAGTAATCTAATACTATTTGTTATGTTTATATATGATTGAAGTGGGCTGTATGTGTGGTGTAATGGATGGCTGACAAATGGAAAAGGTGTTCATTAAATGTTAACTACAAAGTTATGAAAAAGGTTAAAGGCAACTCAATGAGAGCGAAGCCGAAGCCATAATATTTAAAAATAAACAGTTTGAAAAAGGAAGTTCGTGTCATTAAAAATTAAAATCATGTGAAATAGTTAAAACAGTGTTGTCATAAATAAATACTAATGAAGGGACCAATCCTTCGAGGAAAAGCTTCAGTTCACTTTTAATATATAAACACAATTATAATATCTTTATTGTTTTGTTATTTTTAGAGAACATATTTTGGTGCGTCTAAAAATCGAAAAACATGAAGTAAAAAATCGCAATGTGTAAAATCATGCTGCAAAAACTCAAAAATTTGTATAAAACATCCAAATCCTTCGATAATCAACTGTATTATTTAATTTATAATATTAATATATGAAAACCTTACCTTACCTTGTTTGAATCAAATTAAACTTGTTACATTTATGGAAACATACATAAAAAACTAAATTACTTTGATTGAAAACCTTTAATTTTGTCCAAGATATTATTTTATAACCTAAATTACTTTGATTGAAAATCTAGTAATTTTTACATAATTGAAGAACTGGGAGAAAGTTTATTTTATAAAATCATTTTATATTCCAATTATGAAAGCTCAAATTCAATTTTTAAACTTCTTAAAACTAACTCATTTTTAAGTCTTAAAAAAAATATGCATTGCATTATGTAGAAAAGGAGCATTTAAAAATATTCTTTCTAGCTACATTCCCCTTTTTAATTTCCCCTGAATTACTACATACCATGTTCTTCTCTTAGCTTAGCTTTTTAATTGCATGTTTACATATGTTTATACCATTAACAAAAAAACTAACAAGTAATAAGTTAATGTAGAAAAAGTTTGATTAAAACGTGTTGGTATATTCATATTGATTATATCCATCGATTTTTTGTTTAATGCTTATTTAAAATAATATATATTTATAATATAACATAATATATTAATAATAATAAAAATTGAAACTCTTTCTTGTCATAACTAAGTTAGACAGAAGAATGCAGGCTGGAAATCTAAGTTAAAAACTATAACTCCAAATGCCCTCTATGAACAAGCTTATTTTAGAGAGATTTTTACAGTAACCCAAACAACTTATCAATTTTATTCCAAAATAATTTTTTAACCTTTGAAAAATTGTTTCAATCCATTGCTTTACCTTAAAATTTGGCAATTTTAAACTAGAAATTAAATGAGGAAAAAAGTAATAATATGAATAAATATTGTCATACATACACCTATCTAATTAATGTTGTTCAAGCATTCAATTTTACAACAAAAGAAAAATCAAAAAGTGTAAATTTTGTACAGCCAAAATTCTAAACATGCAAAATTGTGAAAAACCTTGAAATGTTTAATGTAAAATTTGTGATATTTGAAGCTGAGGAACAAAATATACAATTACGCTAAAATCCAGTCTCTAGTTATTGAAGCTGTTTTCAAATTTTAGCCACTTTTTAAATATTGCTCGATTTAACTATCTCAAAAGTCTCCTTTTCCAGTTTCAAGCACATTTCAAAAGTTATGTTGGGCCATCGCTGGGGGTTTTAGTGGGCGGGGCTGGGTGGGAAGGATTGCCTTCTAATATTTTTTGTGTTATGATTTCTGCTGTTTTGAGATTGTCATATGTCATACATTGACCAATAACTCGCTTTAAGTTTCTGTTTTAAAGAAGAGATATGTAAGGTCACCACGGAGAACAGGATAGGCTTAGTTTCATGCCGTTTTCCAATTTTAAGTACTTGTAATCTTTTTCAATTTAACTATTTTAAGTCTCTTCTCATTTTAAGCAAATTATTATTTACTAGGAGTTGGAAGAATTATTAAATTTTAAATGTCATATCTTAATATAACTTCTTTGATGACCTGAAATGTTTCTAAAAATTACCTGCAAAGGCCATATAGTTCCATATAAAGAATTTAGTAGGCACCAAAATTTATTATGTATTTACATAATACTATACTAACATAACTGACACCATACTATACTTTAATTCACACTAATAATCAAGTGATTATGAAGTGGCTCTGTTTTGTATTTTTAACATATTATTTTATGTAAAACCCCCGGATGCTATTATATATAAAAATTTTCTTAAGCCATAATTCAATATCACTTGTGATTATGTATTCTTGTATTCAAAATTTTCTCGACCCAAAATTATTGTGTCTGGATGGTCGAAGGTATACGTTGTTTATATTTTTGCTGAACAAAGATCTAAAAATATTTGCAGGATATATTTTGGTATAATCACGTGAACCTCTATGACCCTTGAAGGGGCATGGGTTCAGTACTTTGTAAGGAAGCACTATTATTAGAACAACATAAAACAAATCTTTAGTTATAATAGGTCACGCTTAACTGCCAGAGTTTTCCCCAATTAAGGGTACCCACTTTATGAGGCTGGGGAAGGCTCCATAACCCCAGGGTTGACTCATGGCTATAGTGTCACAGAAAATAATTATCTACCCAGTCAGATTCAAACGTGGGTCCTTGAAGTTAGTTGCATTGTGCCTTACCACATTGCCACTGTGCTCCCTATATTTTGGTATACAGAGATGTATTAAAACAAATAAGTTAGTATAGTAAATAGGGACATCAACGGTTTGAGGCAGAGGGTCCGGTTCGGTATGTTGTGGGTTTGATTCCCACCTGGGGCAGTGCATATTTATTTTTTGGTGGTCCTGAGAAATGAATCTTTAAATTCCTACCTTGGTTAGCATGCAGCAGCAACTCTGTTAGCTTCCAGGGGTTGTTATAAAGGACCATTAGGCCCGCTTGCCAGACTGGCTTTCCCCTCCCCTTCCTTACCAAATACCAATATCACTAGTATAGTAAATAGTGAGCATTGAAATTGTTGTTCTTGTTTCATTTTAATACTTTTAAAATAGTCTAATAATATTGATTTTTTTTTTTTTTTTTTTAGGTAACCTCCTTAGGACATTTTCTTCATACTTGTCAAAATGATATTGTTGTGAAAGTTGATCTGGAAGAGGAAGTTCCTTATTTTAACGCTCCCATTTTTACAGAAGATAAGAATCAAATTGGTAAAATTGATGAAATTTTCGGACCTATACGAAACTACTATGTTTCCGTAAAGCTTGGAGAAAACATAAAAGCCAAAAGCTTTAATGGCAGCGACAAGGTATTGTATCTAATCTTGTACAATCTTTTAAAATATTTTTATGTATCGAAATTTCTAAGTATTAATTTTTTTCTGATTCTTTTCAGTTTTATATTGACCCTAGCAAGCTGCTGCCACTGAAGAGATTCCTACCTCTACCACCTGGAGTAAAGCCCCCACCAAGGGGAGGTGGAAGAGGTAGAGGAGGACGTGGGGGAGGTGGTAGAGGTAGAGGTGGATTCGGAGGTCGAGGAGGTGGTGGATTCGGGGGACGAGGAGGTGGTGGTGGATTCGGAGGAAGAGGTGGTGGAGGAGGCGGGGGTAGACACAGCTTTGGAGGTGGTGGTGGCGGCGGATTCAGGGGAGGTAGGGGCGGTTTCAGGGGAGGTGGTGGCAGGTTTTCTAAGTAGAAATGTAATATATCAATTTTTTACAAGAGGAACATTTGTATTTGATGCAGTCAATTGTCAAATACTTTCGTTATAGAAAGGAAACAAATCATAATCTTTATATTTATGACATTTTATTGTAAACAATTACTGTGTGTACTATTATATAATTAAATGTTTAAAATTTGTCTGTCCAATTAGTATGTAAAAACTACATAATTGTTATATCATGAAATGACTGTTATTGTAACTGTCTTATGATGAATTGTACTCAAATGATTTTATTATTAATTGTATTTTTATTTTAATATTTTTTTCTAAGAAATATATTCATTTATTTCTTCACAAATTATTTTGCTTTGGTATATTCCTGATGAAAATTCCATTTCACATATATGTTGATTTCTAGTTTGAGACTGGTTGTATTTATTTATTTTATCAATTAGATCAACTTTTCGGCCAATCTGGCCTTTATCAAGGATAATCTTAATTTTAAATTCCACAGCCTTGCACAATAATCAATAAAACACAATACTTAGATGCTATTATTCCCAAGTTTAATATAATATGGCCAGTCAATCTATATTTGTCATTGTATCAATTAATATTAATTCTTCTAATTGGAAATTTCATCTACTACTGACAAATTAACCTATCAATACTCAACTATTTAACCTACCTTGCACCCGATTAATTCCTATTCTCAGGTTGGTTTAGTATGAGAATAGAAAAATAAAACTATTAAAAAGTAATGGAAGATAAGGAAGAAAAATAAGTGTGGTAGTTAAATCAGTGTAAAAAACAAAACAAAAAC
>NW_027107582.1:501534-502477 GCF_000696795.3 Halyomorpha halys | reverse complement strand
TAAATTTTGTACAAAAACATAAATGAACTAGTTGTAAATATGATATGCCATCTACATTAGCTTTGCTAATTTATTAACCATACACCTTTAGTTTTTATTAATTGAAACCCCTGTTGTGGGCAGTACTTCACAGACAGCAATATCGTTTATTTACCTAAAGACAATTAGGTGAACTTCAATTTTTTTTTTAATTCAATTTTCTTACTCTGAAAGACAGTATGAAGAATGAATCTCAGCATAGAAAAAAAATTGAGTCTTATAAGTAAATTTTGTACAAAAACATAAATGAACTAGTTGTGGTCATGTGGTGTGCTCCTGTTCGGAATTGTTCTACAGGATCCAGAGGCACTCAAACAAAATCTCTCCGAAGGTCTCATGGAATTTTTCTTTTAGAAAAGGGATGCATTTTATAAATACATCCTTCTTTTCACTTTCCACTCCACCTGAACAAAGCTTTTATTTTCAAGCATTAGTGAATGCTGTAATATATCTAAACCAATCCATCAGGGTTGATACAATAAACATCTTCAAAGCAGGCAAAGTCCTTTTCTCTCAAGAGGTTCATTATCTAATATTTTACCTATATGATCCTGGCCTTAAGAGGAGGGAATAGTCTGGCCATTTTCCTAGCACATAAGCTGGAATTTGAGACTCCCTGCCGCATTTCTATTGTCTGTAGGTTATCTGTTGGACTTATTATTAAAAGCGTAAGGAAAGTTATGTGATTGAATACGCAATATATGTAATAATAAAAATTATAAATATGAGATGATTGTGAGTACGGTTACCAAATTTTTTTTTTCCTGACCATCTTCTCATATTAATCTAGGGTCAACTATTTAAACCTCATTACTAAATTATAAATGATAATATTGTAAAATTAAATCAAAAGAATTTATTCCAATTCCTAATTGCATGGATACATAATTGGTATACATACACT
>NW_027107582.1:498823-499777 GCF_000696795.3 Halyomorpha halys | reverse complement strand
AACAAAAAGGTTTCAACTGTGACTAGCTTGTAACTAAAAATATTAAATATAATTTATCTACTTGATTAGTTTTAGAATTAAGACTTATTATATATTTTAATGCCAAGTTTAATAATTTATTTGTAAATAGGCTCAGTTAAAAAGCTTGCGTGGGTCCATGTTTAACCCACGGCTCGTAGGTTCGCCATGCCTGGTATATACTTTAAAGTAAACTTTTTAGTTGTTTACACTTCTAAAATAAGTTGTTGGTTTTCAAATTTTGGCACAATTTTAATTTAACTGTAATTTATGAATGAAAATGATTCATGGAAATAACAATTTTCATTAGATTAAGATAGCCCACAGTTTGTTTAAACAGATTTATTTTAACATTTAATTTGTTGATGGGAATTAAATCAAGAGAGAATATTAATATCTTTGCTAGAACTCCACTAGCGCACTCTATCTATTAATGGAAATAACAATCCAATATTTAAAAACCTCCAAAATTTCCATTTTGTGTCTTAATTCATTTCAGACAGAAATTGTAAAGTATTTTGGAAAAGAAATTAAAGTATAAAATGTTTTGAGCCGTGTTACTTCTTGACACTGAATTATAAAATTTTAGAGTTAGTTCCTTCACTAAAAAATTAATTTCTTACAAGTGTTTTATCAAATGAGAAAACAGTTTCCCCCTGACAGAATTAAGAACGCCATTTTGTTCCTCAGCTCCTCATTTATTTATACTAATTACTTATTTCTAATATGCTTCCAGTTTTAAATCGTCCATCTTAGTGCTTACTACATTGTGGATCTCACTAACCACTCCTTTTACCTAAATCATGAAATAAATTGGAACACATTAAAACTGTATCAATACTTTCGTTAATAACTTTATATTGTTATAAAAATAAAAATAATGTAAAAAAAAGAATTTAAGATTTAAAATTCATACATGGTATATACCAGCAATGG
>NW_027107582.1:493727-498423 GCF_000696795.3 Halyomorpha halys | reverse complement strand
AAGAAATTAAAGTATAAATTGTTTTGAGCCGTGTTACTTCTTGACATTGAATTATAAAATTTTAGAGTTAGTTCCTTCACTGAAAAATTAATTTTTTCCAAGTGTTTTATCAAATGAGAAAACAGTTTTCCCCCTGACAGAATTAAGAACGCCATTTTGTTCCTCAGCTCCTCATTTATTTATACTAATTACTTATTTCTAATATGCTTCCAGTTTTAAATTGTCCATCTTAGTGCTTACTACATAGTGGATCTCACTAACCACTCCTTTTCCCTAAATCATGAAATAAATTGAAACACATTAAAACTGTATCAATACATGTTAGAAAATTTCAATGATTTGTAAAAAATAAAATTTTAAATTAAGAATAGTCCAATTTTTTAATTAAAACTTCTTCACATGTAATCTCAATATATCAACTATGATAAAACTTTTATTTTACTAGAATAAAATTAAAACAAGTATTTTCTATTATTTTGTAAAATAAAATTGTTATTGGGTTCGGTTCCTGGTTTTAATTTAATCCAATATCAGTTTCAATTTCTTTAAAAAACCTAGCATGTTTGCTAATATTCTAAAAATAAATACTTTTGTAAAAAAGAAATGAAAAGAAATATATGTACAAAAAGATAAATTACAGAACATTTTACCTTCTAAAATAAATATACATGTATAAACAATAATCAAATGGTAATAAAAAGTTTAATTAAAAACTATACAATAAAAAAAAGATAAATAAAATAAAGTGTTCCACATAAAAGTCTATAATACACACAAATGCACTGCACTGTATAGAATGCAAACTGTATAGATATTCTTTTTTCTTATATAAACATAATTCATTTACACATTTTGTATCGATATATAAAAATATAGATATACATATAGCTATACAGAGCTCATATAAAAAGCTATAGGGACATGAAACAATGAGTTATTAATCTGGCCTAGTTCCGAAGTATTCAGCAGCAGCAGCGGTGAGTTTACTTAAGAAATTAAAATTTACGAAAGGCGCAGCCCTTTTTATGAACACATCACTTTGGAACATTAATCCGATTTCATCCCGGGTCGGTATTTTAATATCTTCTTGAGAATCAGAATACAATTCAGTTTCCTTGACAACGGGAGGAGTCAAAATTAAATCTTGAGTATCCTGCGGAATCTTCTGACTCATCTGGGAAACAAAAGTGTCATCGCTACATATCTCTGATGGGTCCACCTGTACGCCCATCTCGATGCCTAGGGTAGTGATCTCGATCTGAGTTTCAACAAAATCCATCTTTTCAGCATCTTCTGTAGACTTTGATGAGTCATCTTGCAACTTGACTGCAAAGTAACATGTAATTAATAATCCAATCAATAGTAATTAATTAAAAATGAAAACACCAAATTTTAAAAACATAATATAAGCACTAAAAAGTGTTACAATAAACAATCATTTTCAACATACTATTAATACTATACAATAAAAGTTTAAATGTCAAAATCAGATTAGTAAAAAGTATTTTTTAACTGTAAAATAAATAATGAATTGATAGAGTAACAGGTACACTAGAAAGCAGAATTCAAGAATTTAACAGTAAGTCCTCCGTACAATTACAGAAGTGATCTGGGATCAGAGCATTAACACATCGAGGAGTACAACAGTACTGTTTTATTCATTTATAGAAGAGAATTTTAATAAAAAAATTTTATATACATGAAATTTTATTTTTGAAAACAATACAAAACCCATGGCTTAAAAAAAATCAACTATATTGGTACATTAAACTCCATCTACAGTTCACAACGCAACTTTCCACTGTCATAATTCAACAATAGCTTTAATCTATTCATTGTCTGTTTATGAATTACACTTTTGTTTTGATATTTTGTTAACTTGTTTATCGTACAAAACCTTAAATATTATTAAAAACAAAGCATATGTGAAAAGAATAAAAATATTGTAACCTGTCCAAATTAAATAGGCTACTGAGCCACAATCGCAAAGGTCTAAAAATTCTCAGTAAGAGAGGTTTTCAAGACAAAAGTATCAAGACCTCATAGTAATTATCAGTAGTAGAGGTTTATCACATACTAAGGGCCCACTTAACCAGGTTAGACTTTATATAAAATTGATTCGCTAATTAATTTTATATAAAGTCTAACCTGGTGGGATCTTGAACTTCTTGTACAGCTTTTATAAAAAGCTAATACGATCTTCAACTTCTTGCACAGCTTTCATAAAAAGCTAATAAATCAATTTATCACAAATGAAAATTTTATGAATGAAATTGAAATACTAAATGTAAAAATGAATTAGGTTATTTCATAACCTAAATTTTATCCAGCCAAACATCTGTTAAAAATCATTTTCAACATGGAATCATCAAAAGTACCAATTAGGCATTCTCTAAAAATTGAATCAGAGGCCCAAACAATAAGCACAGGCACTTAAACATTATAGAGGCAAACGTTAACACTAGAAAAATCCTGTAAGCTACAACATTAGATAGAACTGATTACGATCCTATTAACTTAAAAATGACATTTTTTAGTTGTGCCCCTTGCATTTTGGATTAGTCATATGTATTAATTTGATAAACAGCTTAATACAAAATGGCTTTAATTGGACTTAAGTGGAATTATCCAGATGAAAGTTGGACAAATTAAACAAAAAGGTTTCAACTGTGACTAGCTTGTAACTAAAAATATTAAATATAATTTATCTACTTGATTAGTTTTAGAATTAAGACTTATTATATATTTTAACGCCAAGTATAATAATTTATTTGTAAATAGTCATAGTATTTAATTTAATTTAATTGTATTATATCCTTTAGAAATTTATTTTTATTTTAGAAAAAAAAACAAAACAGAAGTATTTATATTTTGAATAATAATATTTAAGAGTAAGAGAAACAGTTGCTAATTAGTTGCCAAGTATACTCCATTACCAGCCCTGTATGCGTACGTTATGTGTTTGTTTGGACATTTTTATTGTTAACTGTGACTATTATAGTGCATTATCAGACCCTATCTGCATATTAAATTGACCTGTGGTTTAAAAACATTTTGATCATTACAACGACCAGCCTTTGTCTGCCCTCATTAAGTGCCAGTGTGGCAATTTTTATGTTAGTATATCTTGACTGTTGATCGTGATAAATATATAATACAGTTCACTGTCTTTATGAATACAATTGTAATTAATCTGGATTATCTATATAGGAAGTTTGGTGAGTCAATTCATAAAAAAATTTTTCTTTGAATGACCATATAAATATCAAAACCGGTCTATACAACAATAATAAGTTACAGAATAAGCTGTCAAACATGAAAGACAAAGTTGATAAGATGGAAAAACTAAATGCAACTTATAAGATAGATTGTAAAAATTGCGAAAAAGTATATATTGGTGAAACATCTAAAAAACTCGAAACTAGGATTAAGCAACATGTAACCAATTGTAAAAATGCTAAAAATATAAATTGCACAGCTCTGGCCTACCACAGCATAAAACTGTACCATGAATTCAACTTCGAAAACCCCAAAATAATAGATACAGCACAAAATACAAAAAGCAGAAGATTTCTAGAAGCTATATATATATAACAAAAAACATACAAAGCACAGTAAACTACAAAACTGACACTAAACACTTAAATACACATTACGCCGACATTATAAACAGACTCAAAATATAAACATAAAAATCAGATGAAATAAACGGGTTTAGGTAAAAAATCACAAAGTTAATGCTAAATACAAAGCAGGACTTGTAAAAAAACAGGGAGGTCACCAAACAGCACACTGGACATGAAATAAGGTCCAAAGAGGTAGTAAGGAAATATAGAGAGATGGCCTTAGCACAACCATTGGAGTAGTGAAGATGCACAAATTGTGACATGATTTCCTAGAAGAAATTATGAGGTGAATATAATTGTGTAAACTAAAATGAATAGAGATGGACATTGTTGTTATGACAGTTTTGTTATTGTTATAGGTTTAAGGTGCATGAATATGGGACAGTGGTCCCGTAACGTTGAACCATGTGGTGATAATTTTAATAAAAATTTCATTAAACTGGAAGTCTTTAACCTCAAAAGAAAATTTTTATTATGAATTGTAATTAATTTAATTGAGGAATAGATTAAAGAGCCTGTGCAGATGTGGGTTCACCAACTTTTGAACAGTTTAAGAGTTGCAGCGGTATTTATAACAAAATATCTTCCCCTGACCTATCGGAGTGCATAATCTTTTCTTCAGGACCGTCATCCAGTATTTTATTTAATATATATCTATTGATTTTATAAATTGTTTCTTTTGTTTTTATAATTTATTTTTATCTATAAGGCCTATTATTTTGACTTATATTCATTATTTTATTTTATCTCTTTTGTCCTATTGTACTGTTGGCCTCACCAAATAAATATTCATGTCCGAGCCAGTTTGTATTTGTTTGTTCTTTAAAGCTTTCCTTCAAAAAGACTAAGTCAATATACACAAAATATATATATATATAAGTTAAGTATTGGCGAAAGCAAAATGTCAAATAAGAGAAGAAGGAATAAGATGTAACACGTTTGAACTGCTGTAACATACTATATTTATTGTGTTCGCTACATCGCTTATATACCCTCGATCAGCTGATCCCCTCAGTCAGCTGACATCGAAATAACTTATTTCATAACCTAAATTTTATCCAGCCAAACAT
>NW_027107582.1:492780-493677 GCF_000696795.3 Halyomorpha halys | reverse complement strand
GATGAAGACCTGAAACTCAGGTCGAAACGTCGGCATAAAATAAATAAATATTGTTTTGTTTATTTATGTTGTTCTTTGCTGACCGTACCCCCCGATAAACTTCTTCAAGCATTAAGTAATCTCGTATGAGAAAGTGAAAATTGTTTTAAATAAAAAAATGACTATCTACATACTGCATTATTTCTACATGGTGTTCAGCACATGACCTCATGCAACTCAGGTGGCTACTGTACAGAAGCAACTGGTCAACTTTCTTGTCTTTGTCTTTCCTGAAATCGCCACGTTCTTCTGCCATCTCTTTAGACCTCTCTTGCATCTTCTGAAGGGCGAACTTCAGAATTGCGATTTCGGCTTTGATGTGTTCATAAGGTATATACAGAATACCTAATCCGCCGAACGCCATAAATTGCATATTCGCTGTAAGTATAGCTTGCCACAATATCACTACAATGTAGAGAAAAGTATTGTCCAAGTTGAAAGGAAGCCAACAAGGGAATAGTAAGTATACATCTTCACCTCTTAAGATCCCCTCGATCAAACCATACAAAGTTAAGTTGATGAATGTGTAACATGTAAGGTAAAAAATCAGGTTAAAGTTTCTTTTGAAAGTTTTCGCTTTCTTTTCAACAACTTCTTCACGTTTTTTCTCCATGATTTTACCGGGATAGTCGTAGGTGCAATAACTTTCTACAAAAAAAAACATTCGTTTAGATCTATTAAACATTATCTGTAATACAAATAAAAGCTTATGAAAATATTAGGAAGAATTGATAGTCTAAAATAATTCGGACTGCCATGGTATGGAAGTCCTTTTGAAATTCATATTGAAATCCTATATTATTACAAATATTGTATATATCCCCTACTTAATCATGTTACAAGAGAGAAGTTGAGAGA